>NW_015505930.1:463255-467009 GCF_001515645.1 Sinocyclocheilus grahami
ACATGAACAAAGAAACAAAGTAAAACAAACTGACAAATACAATAAAACAAATGAAATGAAATAAACAGTGCTTTAATTTTTCCATGAAGGTCTACTAACATTACTGTTCAGGTAAATAATTACAAGTAATTAAGTATTACAAGTAAGTTAAGTAATTACAGTTTTCACTGTATGTATAGATAGATTAATACTTATTAAAGCTATAATGTAATTCAGATTAAGAGCTGTGAGTGATTTTGTCTTTGCATTTTGTTGTTTGATTAACTGATGGCCCAAGCGCCAGTCTGTCACGTTAAGACAATATATTGACACACATCGGATTTTCTCCCAACTGTTCTCGTCCACTTAAGACATAAAATGTGTTTATTAAGTAAATACTCTCCAAACCGGCCATTTTGACACATTTTGTGTGCATTTCATCGTTTGGACGCGCCCGAAGCTCAAAGTGTAATTAGCTTGTCCATTTTGGAGCATGTCGCGTGCACACATTTCAGCATGGGGAACAGTGTCTCTTGTGCGGATTGTGCTTTCAACGTTTCATTATCAAACATGTCCCGCAATTTAGCAACAGTATAAGACAGGGTTTTTTTTTCAACAATCACCGATTGTGCTGATTCTGACTTTTAAGTTTGGGTTTTAGGGAGGAATGAATGCGCACCGCTGTGAAGGGGAAAAAAGTTGCGCTAGATGAAACCTTAGAAGCCAAAATCTAAATAAAAAATAAAAATAGCTTAATAAAACAGCCACAGGCCTAAAGTGTAAGCAGTCATTTGAATGTTTAGTTCTCTCCTCTATCATAATTAAGCAGGGCTTTCATGCTGTGCATGCTGAAGCTCAAATTCAAATGGTTGGGGGGTGGGGAGGGGCGAGGTCATGGTTAGAACGCTTGGTTGAGTGCATCTGCTGAAGAGTCAAGTTTTTGCAAGTTATTACACATGCACCTGAATAATTATGTATGTAAATGTTACAATTATGAAAACGTTTTTATAATAAATTGCTGACAGTACAATACTGGACAATGATGTAATCTGCAGAATTTACACTTCAATTATGAGACTACAGTGTTTCCCATACATTGAGTGCGGGTGTTTTTATATCACTGTATTTTTGAAGGAAACCGATTGTCTTCAGAAAACTGGATGTCATTTTCATTTTATCTTGCATGTAATGTCTGAAAAAGCAGTGTTTTTTTGAGCGGAGCGCTGCTTTGTGTACAGCCTTTACTGGGGAAACCTTGATCTCTACCACTCCAACAGCGCCTCCTGCTGGCAGAGAGTGAGTTTGCATATATATGCCGCCTGGGAAACACTGGACTGGTATATTATGGTATAAATAAATTCAACTGTATAACAGTTTCACTACAATTCATGTTATAATGTTAGAATTAAATAACAATAAAAAGAATACATACAGTATGCACTTATCTGTACATAGTAAATGCAGTCATTTTTCAGCGGTTGTTGACATCCTATCTAAAACGTGATTTATCCATTCTGGGGACACCAGAGACTTATATTACACATTGTAAAAAGGGACATAATATGTCTCCTTTAAAGTCAAATCTGGTGTTATAACTGTTTATTTCTTTCACGTTCATTTCTTTCACGATTGTAAATATTGTACATTAATACCCTGTAGGGGTAATCACCAGGGCTGGAAGTGCAAAATGTAGGGTCATTTATCAAACTCAAGCAGTGAAAGATTTGTACCTTTGTTTATATACCAAGCAAGTAAACCATTTCTGTTGACAGATGATAAATTGTTTGTAAATTTGCATTTCCGAATAACTGCCATGCTCATACTGACCGTTGATAGATAGGGATCTGCCTGGTGACAAGAAAAAAAATTGGTCTCTACACTGAAAGTATGACCTGTCATTTTTGAAACAGTGCCACTGTCATACCAGAAATTGCCTTGCGGGATAATAGCGAGGCTTCGCTGAAGAAATTGTTGAGGCGGAAGCTTGATTTTTTGGGGGGTTTTTTTTCTTTTCCATCAGTCCACAGAGTAAGACCATTTGGGGTCACAGTAAATATTATTCTATAACTTGACATGTTGCACTCATGCTTCAAGAAGATGCATGCTTTTTAATCTTTTCTGAAACTGCAGTATGATTAATTTGATAAACTTCAATCAGATCCGACCAAAAACATATTTCACCTACAATAAAGTGTTTATACATATTTAATTATAGTTTTTATTTATTATTATAATGAATCATTTTATTAAATAAATAAATGTTGAGAAGTCACAGGCCTTGATGCTTCAGTCCACAAGTGCTTGTGAAATCTATTTAAATCTATGCAAAGTGCCCTCTGTAAGAGGCATTGTATGCCTTTCAATCTTGTCCATGTTCATCAAACAGGTAAGCAACGTGCTAATCTTAATATCATAACCTCAAAACATGCCCACTGCACTCCGTGACTCCACTAATCAAATGTTCTCAGTCTGTAAATCATTCACCTTGCATTTCTAGAGTCTCTTAAGATCATTTGATCACTAGGTCCCAGCATCACTTAGAAGAATTACAGCTGATGACAATGTTTTCCTGGCACCTTCAATGTAGTTAAAACCCCTGCTGTGCAGATGATTCATTGAAATATCATCTGTCTCTTGAACAGATTCCAAATGCTGTCCGACAGGGACGATCTCAGCAAGACTCAAGCGCGGTCACGAGTTTGGTCAGACCGTTCTTTTAACAGTCTTCTCAAAGGGAATGCAAACTATCCCTGTTGGTGTCAAGACATTTTTTTTAACAAGGATTTGAGCCAGGTGACAAAGTGACATTGAGTTAAAGAGGAGACCCGTCTGTCTCCGATCATTTGCCTTGTCGTGTATGATGGGAGCAGTCAGCAGGTGTCACTCATATTTTGGCCTCAAGCATTAAATGGAGATCAACTTATCACTGCGGCATGCAATGCTGACATGTTTTGAGTGATCTCCTGACTCACTGAGTTCTTCCTTTGAAACATAGGTCAGTAAATAATTGATACGTTTCCCGTGGAACACTTTAAGCAAGGTGGAAATGTCATTTCAGTACTGAGAACTGTCATTATTTAAAGATTTTCTCTCATATGCACAGTACACTGTAAAAAGAAATTTTTCAAGGTTGTAAAATTAAGATTAGAGAACGTTTTACATGAAAATACTATTTCTAGTACTGCCCCACCCCTTGCCAAAGCAGCAAGTTCTGTCTGCTCCGGTTTAGTTAAGGATGGCGTCAATATTGCCATATCACTTTGAGCCAGATTCAGACCCAGAGAATATTGAACAAGAGGATCACGCAGAACCTTTTTATTGTTATTTAATTCTAACATTATAACATGAATTGCAGTGAAACTGTTATACAGTTGAATTTATTTATACCATAGTCCAGTGTTTCCCAGGCGGCATATATATGCAAACTCACTCTCTGCCAGCAGGAGGCGCTGTTGGAGTGGTAGAGATCAAGGTTTCCCCGGTAAGGGCTGTACACAAAGCAGTGCTCCGCTCAAAAAAACACTGCTTTTTCAGACATTACATACAAGATTAAATAAAAATGACATCCAATTTTCTGAAGACAGTCGGTTTCCTTCAGAAATACAGTGATATAAAAATGTATGGGAAACACTGTAGTCTCATAATTGAAGTGTAAATTCTGCAGATTACATCATTGTCCAGTATTGTACTGTCAGCAATTTATTATAAAAACGTTTTCATAGTTGTAACATACATATTTACATACTTAATTATTCAGGTGCATGTGTAATAACTT
>NW_015505930.1:467525-468150 GCF_001515645.1 Sinocyclocheilus grahami
CTAAAATTCAAAAAGTGAAAAAGCATAATAGGACCCCTTTAATAACAATTTCTGCGTGAAAAGTAAATTATACACCAATTTTTTTTTCTCAGTGTAGAATGCAGGCAAAAAGTTCCATCACATTTTTTGTATGTTATGAGTAAACTGGGTTTATTTCAAGTTAGTTCAAAATGGTTACTTAAAACATTGATCTAGTGCTATACAGTTCAATTTCAAGAATCTTATATGTTGAACCTGCACTCTAACCATCTTTTGACCTATCAGGAATATCTAATAGATATATTAGGATTTTGATTTATGCATCTCAAGTAATCTAAAATTACCTTCTGTACATTATAGGGTTCCCCAGACTGGCCTTTTTAGGCTTGAAGCAGTTACACAGTCACTTGATAGGTCACATGTCACATAAACAAGAACATTTCATCGTAAATGTCATGTTGTTCTGATGAATCACTAAACACCTTGTACATTTCCTCAACAGTGAAAAAAAAAAGATTTAGAGGTGCCCTTTTTAAAGAAAATACATGTTGAAAGACACTGACAGCTCACAAAAATCTCTAAATTCTTCTCCAAATCAAAAAGCTCTCACATTATGAATTGAATATTGTATTTATTTTGCAGCAAG
>NW_015505930.1:473515-484536 GCF_001515645.1 Sinocyclocheilus grahami
CTCAAGGAGTGTGGCTGAAAGTGAGACTGTGGTACACTGACTGAGATCAGATGCCTGATGCAAAGTGCGGTTAGTTTTTATGGGCCACGTGGACCTTTAAGCATGCTAATGTTAAACCTTACAAGTCTAAGTTCCATTTCAGTTAGGATGTGGCCTTAAGAGACAGCAAGCCAGCTCACTGGGTTTGGGAACAGAGCCAGCATGTCTCTGCTGGGTGGATCAAATATTAGGACTAAAACTTTAAAATTAGACTCCCTTTATAAATTGTCTTGATGGTAATCATAATAATTAGGGCTGTCAACTGGATTTCAATTTTAATTGAATTTGAATTGCATGCTGATTAATTACATATACAATTAATCAAATATATAGGCCTAAGTATTTGCCTCCAAACAATAAAAAGACATTACTGTGGCAGATTAGAAAATAAAATAAAATAAACAGACGTTGCAGAAAGTGATATTTCAAAATGATCGCAAATAGGCAAGGCATTTCATCAATGCATTGGCAGAGGGAGTCAATGGGGCTGTAGTCATTTGGAGATAAGGCTAGGTAAATCTGGGTATCATCTGCATAGCTGTATAGTCAAATACAAATCATTTAAAATGTTTATTTAATTATATATAATTAATTGTGCTACATACATCTCAGATTTTCTGGTTCTAGTCAGAATTCTGGCAGCAGCGTTCTGGATGAGCTGCTGCTGTCTAATGGTCTTCTTGGGAAGGCCGGTGAGGAGACCATTACAATAGTCCACCCTGCTGGGGGTAAAGGCATGAACAAGTTTCTCCAAGTCTTGACTGGAAACAAAACCTCTAATTCTTGCAATGTTTTTGCGATGATAGTATGCTGATTTAGTTACTGCTTTGACATGATTACTGAAACTAAGGTCTGTCTCCAGAATCGCACTAAGATTCCTGACTTGATTTTTAGTTGTTAGACCCCTAGAGTCAAGGTATGCATTCACCTTGAGAACTTCATCTTTGTTTCCAAATGCAATGACTTCGGTTTTTTCTTTGTTTAACTGAAGAAAGTTCTTGCACATCCAACTGTTAATTTCATCAATGCATTGGCAGAGGGAGTCAATGGGGCTGTAGTCATTTGGAGATAAGGCTAGGTAAATCTGGGTATCATCTGCATAGCTGTATAGTCAAATACAAATCATTTAAAATGTTTATTTAATTATATATAATTAATTGTGCTACATACATCCATTCAAAAGCTCTAATAGTATTTTATTAATTTGATTATTTTTTTAAATTTACTGACCTTTGTGTTTCACATAAACTTAAGTAAATTAAACAATTAAACGATGACCACCCGAGGAGTTTATTAAAGGATACAACAATCCCGACAATCCAATGTACCAGAGCATGTGGAGGAAAATGTTTTAGAGCTTAGTAAAAGGTTAAATACACATCCAGGTGTCTCCTGAGGATGAAATATGTCTATGTTTTGTCTGAATAGTACAGCGTGAGTCATCCCGGAGCTAGCAAATCAAAGATTAGTACCAAACAAATCTTTGACACATAAACAGTTTATGTGTTTATTAAGATAAACAAACCCAGCGTCAGCAAAATAAAATTGATCTACTACTGTGCAAATCCACTTCATACACAAAGTAATACATTTTACTTCACCATGTTTAGATTTAGTGGGCCTCATTTATCAATCTAACGTAGAAACGAGCGCAGATCTGTGCGCACAAATCAACTTACGACAGAGTTCACGTGTGATTTATGAAACATTCGTATGCCGCCAATCTCATCGTACGAATGATCGTATGTTGATAAATGTGGCGCCAGAAAACAATCAGCATTTGAATATCACGCCCCTAAAAACACCCTGGTTTAGAAGCCTCGCCCAAGAATTTACGACACGGAGAAACGAAACCCGGCCAAAAAGAGGAAGTAATCTCGCTAAAGAGAAATTGATCTTACTCCAAAAACACCCGTTAACCTTGTAATTGCAAACAATTAGGCTACATTAATATATGTAATTTATATGTATATTAAAATACTGGTAAATATAAACAGCCTATTTAGTTCCCCTCACTCTACAACAAATATTTTAAATTTAACGGTATTCAGAACAGAACAAGAATGAAAAATAAGTAGTTATAAAATTATATTTTTAATTGTAAAATAAAACACAAATTAGGCTATAGTGGCATTCATTATAAACAGCATACAAATGTCAAGCAAAACTGAAACGGCATTGGGCTCACGCGCCTGTCTCATACCACAAGAATCCAAATGTTTCCATTTTTGCCATATTTGTAACATTTGTTTGCATTACTATTATTCATTATGCAGCCTAAACATGGCTTTATACTTCACTCATGTTCTAATATCCGTGTAAAATCCTTCACATGTGCAAAAATGTTTATTGTTTGGGCGCTGCACGCTGATTTTACAGAGGACCTTTTCAAATAAACAGTGTAACTTATGTTTGGTTGACTGCATTTTAGTTTGATGATGAATGGTTGAAATGTCAGGCAACGCTAGAACTAATGTTGTCTGTGTGTATGTGAGGCGCCTGTGCGATCAGATGGATTCAATCAAATAAAGATATAAAGAAAAGAAATTAAATGCATTAAGAGTGTCACAAAAACGAGCGTAGCCTATACTTGTTGCACAGTGTTTTTTCCCCCCTTTTGTTAATCTTTTAATTATATTATAGCCTATTATATATTTTGTGTGATCCTATTTATTTTATTCCTTTTATAAACTTAATTTCTGTTTTTCTCCTTTCTCCTATCCTCATGGTCGTTTATGCTGCTATTCGCGCATATAAAGCTAAAGCCCTGTACAAAACAACACCAAAAAAAGACATTCTAATCTTACTGATTAACGATCGACTAATGAGCTTCGTTTGACGGTCAGGAATATAAAAATGAACAAAATGCTGTCAATCTACAATTCTCCACCGTATTTACTATGCTGTGCGCAACTTCAGGTAACTCAAAAACTTGCGTACACGAGCTGAGACCAGACGTGAGATTTGATCGTAGCCACCGCTCACGTCCATATTGATAAATTCCAAGTTTTGCGTTGAAACGACCGTATGCTCAATTTTCTGTCGTACGTTCATTTCGTAAATGAGGCCCAATGTGTTGTTGTTTACTTTGTGATGACGTTAAAAAAGTTTACTTGTATGCTGGTGACTGAGAATGCAAATGGTAAAGCTTAAACTGGATTCTGACAGTAAAAGCAAAGTTGTTCATGGAGTTCAAAGACCAAAGCAGATTAAGATATTAACCGGATGTCAAAAACAATTATTTTCCACAGTGACTTTAGCAGTGTCCAAGGCAACAGATTGGCAATTAATTTACCAACGGCCAAGTTAACTCTTCTCTAAGCTCTGCTTAACAACAGTGTGATAGTCCAGTACAGTGTCTCATAAAGCTAATATCATCCTTTAAGGAATTTAATAGCAATGCCCCTCTATCACAATCTTACCCAGTCACTGCCAGGGAGAGTCATAATGCTTGGTGACATGGTTCCCCCTGCAGGGAGGGGAGGAAATGATACAGGAGTTTGGCAGCAATGAAATGTTGTAGTTGTAGAAGCCATTCACATTTACCTGAGTGACAACAAAATTAAATATCTCACCCCTAGATTACTAAAAGGGGGATGGCAAATAACCCTAACTCGTAAGTAACCCTCCTAAGCATGTTCTAATCAAAAGAAAAAAATATACCAATTAATGTTTTTTTTCTCTCTCTTGAAATAAAAGATCAAACTGTTTGGGACAGTTAAGCAAACCTTTTTATATCTTTATTGTCTTATCTTTTAAAATTTTGAGTGAATGACTGTAAAATAGTGAAAAAACGTTAATTTAGGACTTGCATTAGGCATTAGAGTTTGTTGTTGCAAGTTAATCTAGAAAATACAGTTTCAGTTTCACGTGTGTATATACAGATATACAGTGTTAGGTGTACTGCATTAGTAACCAATTAATTACTGTAATTTAATTACCTTTCCTTTGAAAAAGTAAAGTAATGGATTACTTTTAATTGCTTTATTTTTTCTGTAATTTGATTAGTTACTTCTGATGCAATTTCATTAAATGCTGTACTGAACAATTCTAAATATAGTAATAGTAGATTAAAATCAAAACTTAACATCTAATGTTAAAATGTTTTTTTTTTTTTTATGTAACCTTCTCCCTTTAAATACTTTGGTCAGTTCAAGAATAATTTATGCAATTTTATATTATTTATTCGAAAGAATTAAAATAGTTTCATGTCTTCTACTGGTCGAGGTTGATATGGATTTTAGAAAATAATTAGTAATAAGTAATGCAATAATTTTAGAGAGAGTAACTAGTACAGTAATCTAATTACACTGTTAAAGAGCTTATTAATAGCTTGTAATTACTTTTTTAAAGTAATAGATAGATGCAGCTGAAATACCTGTGAAAAATCAATTCCTTCATATTAACATGATACATTGCACCATTTTTTTTTACCGTCTCTGTTATCTGTACTGTCGTGGTACGTAATTATGGAAGTTATAACATGTTTGAATGAAGTTATATCACTTCTGTGCTATAATATGGAATATTTACCCCCTAAGTGAAATTTTTTGCTCATTTGCTACATCAAACAATGACTCAGCGATGAGTCAACAGCGATTAAAATAAAGTGTAAACTATTTCAAGACATGGCAGGGTGGCATAGATGTTTTTCCTCAGACTAGCAATCTTTAATTGCATCCTTCAATCACAGACGACTCGCTTTAACCAGTCAGAGGTTTCATAACAGCAGGGTTAGCCAATGTTTTGTGCCCTTCAAGGTCATTGCCGACAGACTCTTGCTTTAAGTTTGTTTTTAACTGCCACTTTGGAGTCTCTCAGTGCCGGCAATTATAATGGCTGACATCCAAAAGGTTCATTTTGTAATTTCATGGGAAGGAAGAGGTGCAATAAGTTCTTCTTTAAGTACCTGCAATAAATCAGATTTGCTGATGTCCAAGTTTCTGCAGAGTAGATTATGGTTTACATTTGGATGTAGCATATCAATCACTGCAGACAATTCAATATATTAATTTCATTAAGCTGCCTGTAAGATGCCAAGCACTGGGTTCACAAGAGGACATATGGGATTGGCTGGAAACTCCTCCCAGTGAAACTGAATATATTTGATTCTTACCACAGGCTGAGGCAATGAGAAGTAATGACAAGCATTTTAAGGTCCCCAGCAAGAACACCAATACATTCTGACCGCTGTCAGGCGGGGATGAACATCGCTTATGATAAAGGACACCTTGGGGGGCCAAAACTAAGTCCTCAGGATAAGAGATTTTTGCACATCTGTATGTGGTGTGATGCACAGCACAAGGGATAAGAATACATAAACAACCTGGGAAATGGAATATACAAGGGGTGCCTATTAAAATTGTTTTGTGACAATTTTTTTTGTGTGTGTGTTCTTTATAGTTAAAACAGGAAGGAAAATATCTGCAAACTTGAATAAATACAGAAATAAATGGATGGGATAGGGTGACTACAAAGTCTTCTTCCATTATGTGCTGATTAAAATATCAAGCCTATTTGCATAATATAAATTCCCTAAATCCTCATGGAGAAGTAATAGATTTCTGTGAGATGGTGTATTTAGTTGGTGAGATGTGTGTATATTCATTGAGAATATGAGGATAAATTATGTTTCTCTAAATATTAATATGACCATATATTTAATATGAATTATTTAGAGCTTAAAAAGTGGAACTATCTCTTGAAACCATTTCATAAATGCAAGCCAGGACTCTGACTGGCAGTGTTCGAACTATACCGTGGACTCTGGGGGAGCCCACTTGTTTTTTTTTTTATAACGGGGGGGGGGGTCGTGCACTTACAATGACTTACAAAGATACATAACAGCTACAAGTGTATGCACTACTTGCTTTATGCAAGCACTATATAGGATAAATCACTATACAGGATTTACCCTATTATACTTTATCGACACAAATTGATAGGTGAAACAACCAACAGCCACCCACAAATAGTCTATAAACAAAGCATCAGGCTGTCTTTGAGTTCACATGAACAACGGTTAAAGTTACTCGTCGTCAGGCTACAGAATACCATATTTCCTCCATTCAATTAGGCCTAAGACATCGAGAGTCACGCAGACCTATAACAACCCAGCCACAACACAGAATTGCGAATAACATGCCTTACCTTAACACAGAATCGACCACAGAGTCCAGCGTTTATATTGTCTACGAATCTTTGAGTTAACATGTACTAAACATGAGTGGAATTTGCACCGCAGCACCCCCACACCTTGATGCTCATGACAAGAACAGCATGCATAGTTATCTTTATTGAAGTGAATTAGGTTTAAATCGCCGTCATGCATGAATGAATGATATTTTTGCAATTTTACACATAATAATCCACGATGATCACATTACACAAAACTGAAATTGCATGTCAAAATAACACATTGTCAATATTTTTGGAGACCCCCCCAAAATTTCACAAATCACGTTTTCAGGGGAGCCCATGTCTTATTAAGGGGAGCCGAGCTCCCCCTAGCTCCCCCGTATTTCGCACCCTGCCAACTGGTTTATTAATAAATTATATTATGGCAGCTGCAAACACTGCTGAGGACAGTGTGACACTTATTATGTAAATTACAGCTGACCTCTCTATGATGAGTGGACTAAATTAGTAATTTGCAAAATAAAGAGGCAAGCAGTCTGAAGCTCTGATGTTGCGTATTATTCAGTAATATGTTTTGGGAAATTATTTATGTGTGCCTCACGTTCTGGAAATAGAACCTAATTAATAAAGCCAACTACTGTACAAACCAACAGAATGCATCCACAGTTGAACAGTATTATAGCACTTCCAAATCTGGTCATTTGTGCTAAATCAGGAACAGGCTGAAGTTCCTATTATATCTGAACCCTTGACCATGGCAGTTAACCCTAGGTTGCCTCAAGAAGTGTCAGTTTAATATCAAATTACCTCATCACAGCAAGGCTCAAAATGCATGTCATTGCTAAAAACAGCATATATCATTATTTGCCATTACCTGTCACTGTAGTAGCTGTTGCTTTGGTAATAATTCACTGCTCTCAGAAATAACTAACTTTGATTAGCCAATTATATTTTTGTATCCATGCTAAATAAAAGTAATAATTTCTTTCAAAAAAACAAAACAAAACATTTTATTCATCAAAGAATCCTGAAAAACATATCACAGGTTCCAAAACAATATTTAGCAGCACAACTGTTTCCAACATTAATAATAAATCAGCATATTATATTGATTTCTGAAGGGTCATGTGACACGGAAGACTGGAGTAATGGCTGATGAAAATTCAGCTTTGCCACCACAAATAAAATATTTTAGTATAAGTGTATTAAAATAATAATAATAATAAAAAAACATTATTTTAAATTGCAATAATATATCACAATGTTACTATTTTTACTGTATTTTTGATCAAGTAAATACAACATTTATGAGCATAAGACAATTTTTTAAACAATAATATTATAAATATTAACCATACATACATACATACATGTGCATATATGTGTGTGTGTGTGTGTGTGTGTATGTGTGTGTGTGATATAAAAATATAGGTAGCACTTTAGAATAGGGAACACATATTCACTATTAAGAGTTGCCCTGAACGAACTCCTAATTTGTTGCTTATTAATAGTTAGTTAGTTGTTAAGTTTAGGTATGGGGTAGTATTAAGGGATATAAAATATGGTTATACAGAATAAGGAATTAATATGTCCTTTTTAAGTACTAATAAACATCCAATATGCTATTAGAACACATGCTAATAAGCAACTAGTTAATAGTGAGAACTGGTCTTTAAAATAAAGTGTTACCAAAATATACAGGTGCATCTCAATAAATTAGAATGTCGTGTCTTTTCCATGACACTCTAATTTATTGAGATGCACCTGTATATATATATATATATATATATATATATATATATATTTACACTGAGCTGTATAATTGTCCCTACATGACTGACTGTGCTAGTTTCATGTGTTTCATATCACTATGCAGTCTCTTCCTTCTTACATTAATAATGTCCTTCTCACATTAATAATTTAAACTCAATTCAATATTTAATGTCAATTTATTTATATATTTGGTAAGTAGCCATATAATAATTGAGATAATGTACAGCCGATTATTATGCTTCAGTAAACCCCACTGGTTGATTATGAAAACTGACTGCACATTTTCCCTTGCATGGTTTATAACAATTATTATTTTAGGAAATGTTTATACTCTTTAATTATTTAATGCATAATAAAACTGAACATTTTTAAACATGGTTGTTTTTGCCAAAACATTTCATTTGACAATATAAAGTTAGAATTCATTTGTAAAACGTGTTTTAATATTTTATTTTGAAAATAAAGCACATTTTAGGTTTTACAGACAGTTCAACTTGTGTTACAATATATCATGTACTTAATCAGGCAAACAACTTTAAGCATCAATAAAGCACTCTTGAGTTAATCATTGTTAAAGGGGTCATATGATGTGATTTCAAGTTGTCCTTTCTCTTTGGAGTGTTACAAGCTGTTAGTGCATAGATAAGATCCCTAAAGTTGCAAAGACTAAGGTCTCAAACCCAAAGAGATATTCTTTATAAAAGTTAAGATTTGTCCACGCCCTCCTAAAACACCTCGTTTAAACACGAGTTACACACCCCCACATGTCTACGTCACTGAGTGGGAAGATTTGCAAAACTCCGCCCACATTTTCAAGTAAAGAAAGAAGGCATAACTTTTATTCTCGCTGTAGTATTGTTGCCGCCGCCGCCACCATGTCATGGAGATGCTGTGTGTTTCGTTGTGAAACCGAAACTACTTTGTTTGGCCTTCCAAAAGAGGACACGACTAGAAATCAGTGGTTAAGTTGTATTTACAACACTGTTCCAGAACAGTTCAAACCAAATATTCAAGTGTGTGCAGCACATTTTATGGAGGACTGTTTCCTGAATCTGGGAATGTAGTCTACAATGCCGTCAACACACAAAGGCTGTTTCTATAAACTGGGGCAATTCCAACTTTGCAAGGACAGTCTGGTGCTTCTGACTCACAGCCTGTAAGTAAGTTTTCATATTTAAAGAATTTGCCACTGACGATTCAAACGTGAATTTTGAGCAGTGTAGATTAGCACTTGTTGTTTGTCGTTTCTCCGATCACAAATGCCTGTAAAAAGACAGTATAAATCACTATAATCCATAATTATGTCCCCACTGAATGCAACAAATGCCTCATTTGTAATGGGTTTTATTGTTTTTGTGTCGTCGCGCCGGGACACGGTATCACAGTATGGTAAGGGGCGTAACAATTCCGTCACACGCTTGAGGTATTCGGCCAATCACAACGCACTGGATAGCTGGCCAATCAGCGCACACCTCGCTTTTCAGACCGATGAGATTTGTAAAAATTTACGCATTTCAGAAAGGCAGGGCATAGAGGAGCAACAATAATGTACAGTATGTGGAAAATAATGTGGTTTTTTAACCTTAAACCGCATAAACACATTGGATTACACCAAATACACAAAATAATGTTCTTTTTAGTAACGTCATATGACCCCTTTAATTTGCGCTGTCTAGTTTTGTTTTGGTCAGTTCTCTGGCCCATTGGCTACAGTTTTCTGTTGTGATGTTCATCCATTTACAAACTATAGCCAGAACCCACATGACAAAGTTCATTTGTCCTGCAATTAGTTTGAAGATTTATTTCCATTTGTTTTTATTAAGCACTTTATTGTGAACATATTGTGCATACACAGTTGGTAGGACAAATATTTTAGGAAGGCTAGTATAAGTTTTAGTGCTTTGTCAAGCCTAGTATGACTTTGAAAGCTTTTTTTTGCCATGTCAAACTCC
This sequence comes from Sinocyclocheilus grahami, assembly GCF_001515645.1. NCBI lineage: Eukaryota > Metazoa > Chordata > Actinopteri > Cypriniformes > Cyprinidae > Sinocyclocheilus > Sinocyclocheilus grahami. Next base: position 483,418 of record NW_015505930.1, read on the forward strand.
AGATTAATCAGCAAATAATGTTAGGGACAGGCACTACTTTCATTTGACATAATAGCACTAGATGATGTATGCTTTCTTCTTGTTGTCCGCTGACATATTTTCACATATATGTTCACTTAGAGCTCTTCAATCTACTAGCTGTCACTCCCGTCTGCAGAGGCACTGCCATCTGTCCACTTGACTTAGTCCCTCTCTGACCCCAGTACACGCTAACCCAGATATCTGCCATCAGGTTTATATGCATTTTCCATTTACTACCAGCATGCACTTTCGTCCCTGTAGGGGAAAGTTAATAATGGAAAGCTATAAAGCAAGAACCAAGGCCAGGTCTATGAAAAATAAAACACTTTTATGCCTTTTTTTTTTATTTATTTCTTGCATTTGGTGACATTTATTTGAAAATGCCTCAGAGTAACATATTTTGTATGGATTTTGGAAATGCTTTTACCAATGGGGAGATTTCAAGAATGCTTACTGGTTGGAGGTTGGAGGGATATTTTATGATCATGGTTTATGGGCAACTTAAAATATTTACAGGGAAAGTTATTGCACAGCACTGACATTTGCAAGCAGGTTTACTAGCTATTAAGAGCAAATGTTACTTGTTTTCACTTTTAAGTGTTTATAACCTTTGCCTTAGTGGGGTCACATACAACATAATAGTAAATGATTAATTTGGAGACCAATATTTATCACGAATATAGCTTATACAGTTTTATCAACAGTATGTTTGTGGCACTACATACGTTTAATTCACTCATTTTTATTAATGACAGCAATCAATGATGGCAAATTACAGACAAGGAAATACAACGATCAAATGACAAATGTTGCATAAATGCTTTGAAATGAACAAAATATTGTACTTGACTCGCAATTAAATCAAACGTGCAGTTGACATTAATAAATTTAAAATGCCTAGCAGAGGTTTTCAATTATGTTTACATTTATAAATTGAAGATGAGTCAGAGGAGTCTTCCAGATGCCATAGATATTTCACTCTGAAAAATGAAAAATAAATTAAATTTACTTAAGGATACAATACTTATAATACTTTTCCCAGCCAGCAAAATGTTTAGAGCAATATACATTACACACACATATATATATATATATATA
>NW_015505930.1:493338-504935 GCF_001515645.1 Sinocyclocheilus grahami
ATATATATATATATATATATATATATATATATATATATATATATATATATATATATATATATATATATATATATGAGAGAGAGAGCGCATATCCACAAATGTAAATGTAGCTCAACTTGTATGTACACTTATATATCAAACTACATATATATATATATATGAGAGAGAGAGCGCATATCCACAAATGTAAATGTAGCTCAACTTGTATGTACACTTATATAAGACCAAGTCAAACTACAGCTGGTGTTTTCACACATATTCTGTCAACATACCTAAGATTGTCAGCTGTGTGCTGCATTCAGCCCGGCCTAAAGAGTTTTCTGCCACTACTCTGTATTCTCCATTGTCTTTGGCACCGACTCTCAAGATGAGCATGGAACAGATGCCACAGGTGTTAGTAATGTAGTAGTTGGTGTCAGTGTTAATGTTGACGTTGTTGCGGTACCAGGTGATGTGAGGTGTGGGGAAGCCTCTCACAGCACAGCTCATGTAGCACTCATATTTCTCCGGGATAGTGTGCGTTTTCAGGGGAACCGTGAAAATGGGAGCAGAGTCAAAGTTGCAAGGTTTGGATGGGGCTAAGTTGAGGCTGAACTTTTCTGCAGGAGATAAGAACATACTAAATTGCACAAAGAATCTTAAGGAGTACATATAATATTCTTTATCGAGAGCAGACCAAAAGAGGTAGAAGTCCCAGCCAGCTCACCTTTCTTCCTGACAACGCCCCATGTTAGGGACTCAGAAGGTTCTGAGAGACCTATGTCATTTTTGGCATACACACGAAAGTTATATTCCCTTCCTGGCATGATGTTGACTGCTGTGAAGTTGTTGTTGAACAAGCGGTCAGCGACTGAATGCCAGGTGCATTTGATGGAGTCCCGTTTCATCACCATATAGTGCAAGTGATTGTCTCGTTTCTCATCAGGAGAAGGTTCCCAAGAAACTGTCAAGGTGCCAGGGACATTTTCTTCCAGCTCCACTGGGCCAGGTGGCTTTGGATCATCTGCAAAAATGCCAGGTATCCTCACAATCCATAATATTTCTCATTATTATCTTAGAGATTTTGCCAAGTAGGATATGTTCCTTGATAAACAGGCTTTTGGTCCTGGAACGGATAATAACAGCCCCTGAAATCTGAGTGAAAAGTTGCTGAATACTCAACGCTAAGTGTAGCCCTAAAATCTAATTGGTTGATGTTGTTCCAGGACGTACAAGTATGTTTATCCGGAGACACATTCTGCGTGCAAAATCACACTAAGCAAATTAGATTTCAGGCCTGATGCGCTTGGCTCTTATCTGTATCTCTCACCCGTCACTCTGATCTCAACACTGAAGGTCTCCTGACCCACTATGTTCTTGACAATGATGGTGTAGATCCCACTGTCAGAACGCTCAGCACTGGGAATCAGGAGCTGGGACATCCCATCTGTACTGCTCACGGTCACACGTTTCGACACAGGCATTCCATCTTTCAGCCAGATTATAGTTGGCATTGGGGAAGCCTGCAAATGAGAGTTAATATTTTATTAAAATCAGAAAAGTCATCTGAGGATAGGAAAATGCTTGTTTAGTAAATACTACCATTTTGTTCTATAGCATTTGGATACCTCAAAGTTTATGTTGACCCGAGCAGAATTTTCAGCTCTCATGACCATAAAGCTCTTCATTTTGCGATTGGTGAAGTTTGGCCTTACTGAAAAGAAGATTTGAGGAGTAGCAAATTAATCTTCATATAAAAATATTTAAAGTGAAAAAAGTTAATTAAAATGGATTATTAATTATTTAAAACCAATACAACAAGTCAAAACTTTGGACACATGCACATTTTTATTAGCACTATTTTCCAAAATTTAGATTAATAGTAAAGTGTTCTATGAAACTCTTGATTTCTCTCAACCAACTTTATGAGGGGCATCATAGGATGTTTTAAAAAAAAGAATAATTGAAAAAGAATTGTTCGCATGTATACTAAGCACTTATTAGCTGATATTTCTTTTTAAAATTTTAGGTTTGTAAAGAAAATACTGGTACAATCTATACTTGTTTACAAAAATATTTTCAAGCATTCATGCAAATTAAGTCTTCCAATCGCATTGGATAAAAACCTTTGCAAAATGCATAAATGTAATTTAAATGTTAAAATTCACAAGATATGTAAATTTATTGATGTGCATCTAAACTTTTGACAGGTAATGTACACATTATAAAAAATATATTCATATTATACCAGGTGGAGGCATGGCAATGATGTAGTTGTCCAGATCTCGGGGTTCCCCATCACCTCCTTCATTGCTTGCAACGACTCGGACCCAGTACATAGCCATAGACTTGAGGCCAAGAATTGTATAGGATGTTGAAATGAGTGGGTTGGAGTTGCAGCGACCCCATTCTGTGTTCTCAGCTGGCCTTAATTCCACAAAATAACCTTTAGCTTCATCCTGGACACCTTCCTCCTCCTTTGGTTTAGTCCAACTCAAAGACAAAGAGGTATAGGTGGAATCTGTGACTTTCAGGTCAATGACTTTACCAGGGGGTTCTGAAATCCCAAATTGAAGCACAAAAAGGTCAAGGTAGTTCAGTTGTAGAATTATTTTTGTTCCTTTGTGCTTTATTCCAGCAGGTTTTGAACATCCAACATCTTGTACCATACAAATGCTTATAAAATGTGTTAATGTGATAATTCTTTGTGTTGTTGACTTACTTTTTGGATCTCTGGCTATCACAAATTCAGAGGGTGTGCTTGGTTCTCCAGCACCAGAGAAGTTGATTGCTGACACACGGAATTCATATTCCATTCCTTCAACCACATCTTTCACATCATACTGTTTGCCTTGGAGAGGACAATGAGTGAAATAAGGGTAAGTAAAACCTAGCAGGTTTTATAGAAATCACTAAATGGCAGATCAAAAGCACTTTAAGGTCTAAAGAAAACCTTTGATCGGCTCATCAGGGGGGTTCACTTGACCCCATAAGTTGCTGCCCCGTTTGCGTTTCTCCATATTGTAGCCGACGATGTTGGTTCCACCGGTGTTGGTGGGAGGTGACCATGCCAAAGTGATGCAGTTCTTGAAAGCACTGACCACTTTTGGTGTAGATGGTGGTCCAGGATATGCTGTAACAAATTAGTCCTTTATATATATCAGTTTCTATGATAACGAGTGTTTACTTCCATTTTCAGTGATATCTTAATGCTCAATTTTAAGATCTAAACACATGCAACCTCACCTTTGGTGCCAGCCTGGACGTCATTTGTCTCAAAAATGTCACTGGTGCCCTCTGCAGTCACAGCCCTGATGCGATAGCAGTACCTCCTCCCATGGTCCACGTCAGTGTCCTTATAATGGGGCTCACCGGGGATATTTCCAATCTTCGTCCAGGTGTTGCGTCCAATTTGGTTACGTTCAATGTAGTAGTTTTTTATAGGAGAACCGCCATCGTCCTTTGGGGGCCTCCACTTGAACTCCACACAGGATGCTGAGGCTTCTAATACTTCAACAGGTCCCATTGGGTTGGTGGGTTTATCTGAATTACAAGAAAGAAATGCTAAATTCTTGTTGGTCTTTGTTCAAGGCGGTGCATACAAATGCCTTGTGGATTATAAATTGGATTATGTTTGTAAATTCCATTAAGGGCAGGTTATTTTACATTTTATTTTTACTATATAAAAACAGCATTCTTCTTAATTACGGCCTTTCATGTACCAACCTAGAACGATGAGTCTTGACAGGGCCTCAATGGTTCCAAACTCATTTTTGAGCTTCAGCTTTATTTCTCCACTGTCTTTGCGTTGACATTTCACAAGTAGAAGGCGACTGTGACTGTCTGACTTCTCAATCTTGATGTGATTATCCTCAAGAATCTCCTCACCCTCATTGTACCATTGCACTTTTATAGTCTCACGACCTACAAAGTCCATTTTGAAGGTTGCTTTTTGGCCAACCTTGATTATCACAGGCTCTGAGAACTTAGCCAAGTCATCTTGATTCATCCTTGGTGGGTCTGAAAAACAATATACATTAGAGTTTATTTTTAAAAGTTTCTGATTTACCAGAAAATGCACCTCTATTTTTTTGTACATATAATGCTAATTACCTTCCACGATCAACATCGCCTCAGTTTTACGTCCATCTGCCTCAAAGCGGTACTTTCCACCATCCTCCTCTGTGCAGTTTGATACAATTATTTTATGGACTGCTCCATCTTTGACAATCGTCAGATCATCTGTGGATGTTATCTATACAGATATTTCAACAGAATTATTACTTAATAAATACAATCGCTAAATCATGTCTAAATAAATAATATTTATTTATTTGGGTATTATTAATTATTATACTGGGACTTTGAGCATCAACAACCTGGGCTTACCTCTTTTCCATCCTTATACCAAATGCCATCACACTTCTCACTGCTGAGTTTGCACACCATTTCAGCTGACTGGCCTATGATGGCATGAACATCTGACAGTCCACTGGTGAAGTGAACTCCCGGATCTGAACAACAGGTACATTGACAAGTTTAAAGGTTTTATCAAACTTAAAATTATGTCATCAGAAAAAGTATGCATTAGCAAGATCTACAGAAAACAGCGATGGGGAAAAAAATCAGGTTGCCGCACATGCATGTTTCTGCCGATGTGGACGGTGTTCCAAAACAGTTCCAAAAAAAACTCTGAAAGCGTTTCCAGCTTTACTATTCAGCGAGAAAAATGCTGCGTGACCAGAGAAGTCTCAAGCAAATAACCCTTTTCTGTTTAGTGATTTAAAAAAAACATACAGCATGAATAGTAAAGCCTATCCTCCAAGCTATTGATTTATTTAAGCTGGTTCTTATTAGTGAAAAATCATAAACATAAGTCATAAACATAAACATGCAGTATGACCAGTGATGTACAATTCCCAATCCAATGGCTCTTAGGAGGTGACTTTTTTTATTGAATCGGCACCATACAGCATGACCAGTGAAGTCTGATTAATGGGTGAATGACTCTTGAGTCCTTTCTATTTAGTAAATTAAAACCATACAGCGTGACTAGTAACAGCCAATTCCCAAGCTAATGATCAATTTGAGTGTTCATTTGACTGTTTAGCGAATCAAAAACCTACAACTCAACAGATGAAGTCCCATTTTTGAGTGAATGATTTAATGAGTTCTTTCTTATTAGTGAATTTAAAAATGACAGCATGACTAAGCCTGAATCCCTAGCTATAATGACTAATTTGAGGTGTTTTTTTTTTCTTTTGTGTGTGAATCAAAAACATACAGCCCAACAGGTGAAGTCTGATTGTCGAGCAAATTACTCTTATTTCCCGAGCTAATGAGGCAGTCCTTTTTAGTAAAAAAAAAAAAAATTTAGAGTACGTCACTATTATTGACTGACTTTTCTTGTGTAGTTAAACATATATGTAGTCAAAAGAATCAGCTAATCGAAATGGTAAGTAATCTTACCGATAATGGTGTCTGAGACCAAGGGCCCAGTTCTCACTCTCTTCCTTGGCTCCTCACTGGGTGCCTCTTCCTCTGGTGGTGGTGGAGCAGCTTCCTCTGATTCTGGTTGTTCCTCCTCCACCTCTGGCTCAGCTTCTGGCTCTTCTGCTACGGCTTCAGAGTCTGTCTTGGGTTCTGGTTTAGGCTTGGGCTTGGGTTTGGGTTTAGGTTTAGCCTTCGGTTTTGGCGGTTCTGGCGCAGCAGTTATTTCCTCAGCTGGTTTCTCTTCCTCTTTGGCAGCGGCCTCTTCAGCCTGAATCTGTTTCAGCTGCTCCATCCTCTCCTCGTGCTCCTTCTGCAGCTTCTCCTGCTGTTCTGCCGCGATCTTGATCAGGTCTGCACCTCCACCTCCTGCTTGAGTGGTTTTGCGTGCTGCCTTCTTGCCCCTCTGGTTCGGATCTGGGTCAGCTGTTCCAAGGGCAGACCAACATAGGAATGAGGTGTTAATATTCTGGTCATTGAGTGGAAAACTTACGGGATGTCTACATGACACTGCACACGTACGTCCATCTCTCAATTATATAATGGACATAATTGACCATTTAAACAATGCAAGCAATCAGTTTTCTTTTGTGCCCATTCATTTAGATTTAAAACATTTTATTGAAATTGTGAATTTTGTGGTTTCAAAATGAATTATTTATTAGTGCTTGTCAGGTCGGTCCATGCTGCAACAATCAATGTTCATTTAATTGTTCATTCATTAGAATAATTTCAACTTTTGCCTGTGAACAAAAGATTCTAATTTTGAATTTATGAATCAAATCTACTCTGAATCAATAAAGTGATTATTTAACTGGGAGTTAAATGTGTCAATTGCAATGATATCAGTTAATGAATATTTCTCACATGGCTTTTTACACTTTAACATGTGTATCAATTGATCTGATAAATGTGGGTGATGTCTGAATCTGATCTTACCCTCCACTATCAGCCAGGCATTACAGGACTTCATTCCAGCCACAGCTGCATAGATGCCTTTATCCACTTGCATACAGTCCTTCACCACCAGTCTATGGATTAGCATGTCCTCAGAGACAGAGATGTCATACTTTTCACCCTGTTCCAGGGGGATGTTCTTGCCTAGCCAAGAGATCTTAGGGAACGGAGCAGATAAGACGCACTCAAACACGGCATCCTCTCTTTCCACAGCCTTCACTTCCTGAATCTTTACCAAGAAGTCTACCGCTGGAACTGTCAAGGTAGAGACAAAAACAAGCATGCTTTAACATAAAACTGTACTTTGTGATAACATATACATTAATTGTTTTTATTCAAGTTAAAGAAATATTTTAATAGGATGGTAACACTTTAGTATAGGGACCAATTCTCACTATTAACTAGTTGCTTATTAGCATGCCTATTATTAACATATTGGCTGTTTATTAGTAATTAAAAAGCACATATCCTGCTTGACCATATTCTACATCCCTAATCATACCCAATACCTAAACTTAACAACTACCTTACTAACTATTAATAAGCAGCAAATTAGGAGTTTATTGAGGCAAAAGTCATAGCTAATGGTTTGTTAATAGAGAGGATTGGACCTTAAAATAAAGTGTGAAATAGCAACTTTCAAATAGTAGTCAGCACTCAAAATATATTTTGTTACATATAAAGACATAATTCATTTAGAAGTGAAAATTCATCTTCACACTCACGTTCACAACATCTCACATCTCATTACATTTTCTCTCTTCTGTGAAACACAAAAGGAGATATTTTACATGAATCTCCATGCCAAGTAGAATTTTAAATTGCTGTTGACTTATGTTTTCTTTATTTGAATGCTTTAAATTTGAATCCAAGTGCAGATAAAATTTGAAAGCTGAAATGTGATGATTTCAGTGTATCAGTTAAGTTTCAGGTTGTTCAACACATAAATCATATTTCTTATGTTATATATCAGTATCCACTTTAATTGTATGGAATGTTCAGGCATTCTCCAAAATATTGTGTTTCACAGAAGAAATAAATCCCTAAACATGGAAAAATGTGAGATTTGAGTAAATGCTGAAATAATTATTGTCTATCCTTTTAATGTTACACTTTAATGCAAATATGATGCATGGAGAGCTATTTCTTTCTTTCTAAATGCATAAAGCTCACTTTTAAAGTCAGTGGAGAAGACATTGACCCCCTCAATATCGACTTGGTACAATCCAGCATCTTCTGCATTCAGACCATGTACGCTAAAGATGAATTTCCTGCCGACTTGACGCAGAGAATGCTTCTCATCTGTATCAGTGTTAAATGGAACCATAACACCATCCTGTGACAAAACAATGTGGATATGTTTTGTAAATTTATTTAATTTATTTTTTTTACTGTAATCAAAATGTGTCTATTGCTTAACCTTGAAGAGGAAGATTCTGGCATTTTGATCTTTAAGAGCCATCTCAAATTCAAATTCGGCACATCCAGGCATCTTGATTTCAATATGTCTCAGGTTGCTCAGGTGTTCAATGTACTGTTGGAGGAAAAGCAAGTTAAAAATACACTTCCGAAACTTTCAAAAGAGACATCAGGGGCTAGATTTACAGAAGCATTTAGCACATGCACTTCTTGAGCAAAAATAGTAATAGAGACCAGTGAGATATTTCACACGTCGCATTCATTTTCAGTGCCGGTGTATTTATATGTTGAAAACTATGACATTTATTATTTTGTTTGATGGATTTCGTTAAGCCTTTGCTAAACATTTTTTAATGAGGTATATAAATATCCCTCAACAGTACGTAATAATTTTTCATCGTTTATTTTAAATGCACCTGCGACTGCTGCTCTTCTATTTCCTTTTTCTTCTCGTTCAGTTTCTTCAACATCCAGCGGAAGTCAGTCACCCCATATTCAGCACAGATGCGCTCGTAGTCCTTCTTATCAGCGCTCAGCAACAGTTCCCAAAATTTCTCATCAACTTCTCCATCTTTCCTCTCCTCCATTTGTTCGACTCTGCAAAATCACAATACACCATGAACACCCCTTCCCGGGACATCCAGGGTCAGGCTGGACACATGCAGCTGCTTTTGCATTTCAAAAAAACAGATAAACAGGCCATTCGGAATGCAAGTTGTGCTAGAACCATCATTGGTATGATCAGCAAGAACTCACCGGGTCCTCAGGGTCTTTTTTAAATCGACTGCTGCTTTCTCTCGTTGCTCTGAAAATAAATATAGTTGCGCTATTCATCTTTATTCTGCAGGAGAAGTTTGCATTTAAAATATTTTGTTGTTTATTGCTTTAGTGATTCACTCGAGACTTAAACGCAAACAGACCTAATCGTGCCTCCTGCATTGCTTTGCTCTTCTTGAACCCAACTGGAAAAGAAGAGAGAAATTTTTTTCAGAAACAGCTGAGTCAGATAACTGATTCACTTGTTTTATTTGTACTTTATGCTTGCCATAAAATTCCCAGGTACAATTGTTAGAGGTTTTGTACTGACCTTCAATCACGTTAAGTGTGACTGTGACTATAGCACGTCCGTATTCATTACTTGCATAACATTTGTATGTGTCTGCTTGATCAACTCCAACATTGGGCATCTATTGGGCAACACGATTTCTTTTTATTAATACAGTAATACTCTATTACTATCGGTTTTAATTGATAACAGAACAATGGGAGTTTTAAGTAAGTGCTGTTCCTTTAAAAATGAAGATTACATTAGAATTCGAAACACAAGTAGATTTTTAAAGAGAAATGAATGCTATTCAACAAGTAGCAGACAATACGGTACCTGTAATTGATGTTCTCCTAAGACTGGATCATATGAAGCAACATATCTTTCAGGATCAGATACATCTCCATTGTTTCGAGCCCATGTTACATTTGGAGTTGGATCTCCAGTGATGATGGCTTTGAAAACGGCAAGCTTTCCTGTGAGAGGGTTTAACAAAGTCAGTTTGAGTACTTCTGAAAAACACAGTCATTATGTCTGTTCTTTCAGCATTAAAGATGCTTTGAGCTGCTGTACTCTATACCTTCCTGAATAGTCAAGGCGATGGGTTTGCGAGAGAAGTCGGGATGGCTTTTTCCTGCTGGGATGTTCTCCACAAACTGTGTGATCATTACTCCTGGGACTTTAGATCGCTTCTTAATGGCCACTGAGGAAAGAAAAGAGAATTGTAAAAGCTGTGATATAGTTCATACTTGAAATCAATGGATTTTGAAAAGGTTCTCAGTGATTTTATTTATTTATTTATTTTACTGAAGATATATATAGACGAATTTCTACCTTGCCCAGCAGCAGTGGGTTCCTTTTCCTTACTTTTTGTAAATTTCATCTTGGCATGTGGGATTCAGAGAACTCGGTCCTGTGGGATGATTAACATTAGTTATCAAAAAATCATTACAATCATGACATTTTAACTCTTTTGCAGTTCCCCCAAAATCATTTACAAAATGAAAATTGTCATTGTTTACATTCTCATATTCTTCCAGAGTTTCTTTATTCTGTAGGAAAAAGATGAGATGAGATATTTTGAATTGTTTTTGCAAAAGGAATCTTTTACTCTATTTTATAATCTAAGTTGACTGCTGTAACCGGACAATTTATGTCAGTGATTTGAACGCAATAATTGGATCAGAGAACAAATTGTTCTTTTGTTTTTATTTTTATTTTTTTAACCATTGATTTTACAAATCAGCCTAAATGATTCATTCCCTAATTGGACTGATTTATGATTTGTGTTAGTTTTGATCTCTTTACTATAAACTGCATGGATTTCTTTTGTGAAATGTATTTTGTGTATTTCTGCGTTCCACAAAAAATAATAGATTTAAAAGATCTAATACTGACAGATAATGACAGATTTTTCATTTGTGGTATTATTTTAATTTAAGTTTTTGGAATTTGAAATGTGATTTTTAGACCCATTTGAAATGAATTCTTCTAACTATAGTTCTTTTGTTGTATTTGTTAATGTCGATGTGGTTAATCTTTCAGGTTTTGTGATTGTTGCAAAATTAGGGCAAAGTTCAAGAATATATTGCCTTTGAAAAAGTGCTAGACGTGGTTCTGATGAGGAAGCATAATTAATTTTTGACTCGGATCATGTCTGGTCCCTGAGGCAGGGAGCATGGGTGCTTAGCAGCAGGGCTAAGCTAAGCGCTTCTGTCAGCTTTTCTCTACAGCAACATGAACACTCCAGCTGTCTAGAATGTAATTCATGGGCCAGTCACTGGAAGAAAAAAAAGCTGGCAACAGTGTCACTTACACTGATCTGCAACCTCGGGATTTAGGCAATATGTCTGCAACAGGAATGTAATGCTGACACATTTCGAGTAAACCTCATACCTCCTGAAATCTCTATTAGATGGGTTTCTTAGAATGCAGATTGAGACATTGTGTCTGGAGGTTATGGCACTAATTTGTTAGTTAGAAATATGCAGCAATTATGTTTTCTTTGGATTACAACTTTGATTCATATTGAGAAAGGACAGGGTTTAAAAGCCTCTTCTAGCAAAAAAGCCTCATTAGTTTAGTTTCTGGTGAACTGATGAGTGGTTGTGACCATGTATATTGAATGAAAGACCTAAATTGACATACTTGAAACTACATTCAGCTATTTCAAAAGTGTGTAATCAAATTCATCAAATGCAGGAGAAGAATAGAATTGATTCACAAAGAACTGTGTTATTGAGAATAGCATGATAAAAATGCATTGAAATTGCCGCATTCTTTAAAGTAGCAATTTAAAGCGTCTATAAATTGAGGACTTTATATATGAGAGGACTTTATATATTATTATATAGCATGTGCCTAGTGGTGTGAGCCAAGTAGCCCTGCATTTTTGTCTGTTATAGGTCACATACCTCACAAAACTATCCATCAAAACACCTCTGACGCACACTCTCATCTTAAATGCAGAGTGCCAGCATTTTTCAAGAGCTTTATTTCTCCACAATCTCCTATGATAGTAATACTATTCCCAGATGCATTTCATAACTGCTAGATTGAAAGGTTTCATAAACTATACTTTTCGTTTCCGTTTTATATTTATGTGTAGCAGTCGTCTAGGTGATATGTTGCATATATACAGTATGTGCATCCAAAAGAATTATATATATATATATATATATATATATATATATATATATATATATAT
>NW_015505930.1:505237-513027 GCF_001515645.1 Sinocyclocheilus grahami
ATATATGAAATATATAATCTTATATGCACACACACACACACAACTGAACACACTATAATCATACAGCTATAAATTAGGTGTTGACTTATAATCTAAGCAGTACATCAAGATAAGTTTATCTGCAGACAGCGTCTTATCAGGGTTAACCATATTTGTAGGAGATGAAAAATAGCCATCCCTAGCAACTGAGACATATGATTGATTTATAAATATGCCCAAGGGAGGCCTGGAAAGGGTCTCGTGTCCTAAGATATCAACCCCCCATTAATGGGAACAAGGCTTCTCTTACTGCTTTGACAATTTTTTGTCAGATTTTATGACTTATTAAATTATCTTTTCCCTTACCCTGCTCTTAGGATTGCCTGTGGTATTAGAACTGTACACATGAGAAGTTATTAATTGTTGGTAGAATCATCATTATCTATTTACATATTTATAATTGTACATTTGTTATTGTCTATGACATAAATGCATACATTCCATGACATATTAAATTATTATTTAAAATAATGTATATTGTTAATATATAAGTTATTTGTTTTTCTCAATGATCCATCAATTCTGACCTATTTTCATCATTAAAAGTAATTGTGCTCCAGTATAATTGACCAGAAATCTCAGAGTTGTTGGCTGTGGAGTGGTGTGGGACCAATAAAAATAACATCATGGCCTAAAATAAACATGGCTTACATTTACAGATCAATGTAAAAGCTGCATGTCACAAATATTGCTCCAAGCTAAGAAAACAGATGGTGTAGCATCCTTTCATCATTATATGATAATAGGAAACCACTTAGGAATAGGAATAGAGACCATCATGAAAATGTTTCAGCCCAACAGATGTCTCTGTTCATCTTTCTGAGAACTATTCCAGGGGGAATCAAACATTTTCATCTCTGTGTTTAGAGATGAAACAACAATCACAGTGAAATGCCATAAAAAACAAAGAATTTACCTATTGGCTATATAACAATCATTATTCAATCAATATTGTACATGCTGTTTTTTTCCTTGCAAAAATGCTCATACATACCAAAAATGTTTAATGCAAATTAATTGAAGATGTTGTCCAAATTATCTGATTCCTACATAAATAGCACAAAATCAGTAGTTATGTTCAGAGCAAGCTGATATAAATTATATGCAGTAATCCAGGGCCAGTTTAACACTTCAGGCATCACCAACCTATGCTGACTGGTCAGGTGCATTACTCCTTTTAATTGTGTACAATCCTGGTATAATGTAGCATAATAGTATGAATACTAAATATTGCATCGACTACTTACTTTGTGACTTGTACCTTTGCGATCCAACTTGAGATGGCCCTCAAAGGTGTCCTGTTGCTCCTTAGGGTGTTGGCTGAGGGATAGTCTTACCCGTGAGTTCTGATCAAAGACCTGAGTGTGATGAGGAACTGTGACTCCTCCCTTAGATATGGGACCAGGCTGGAGAATGAAGCTTAGAGTGTCTTATAAACTATCCACTGTAAAAAAAAAACATGCAGTGCAGCAGTGACAGCCAAAGGAGCAGCTTCCTTGTGATGTGAGAAAGGTAAGCTTGTGCTTCTCAGAATGATGTGCCTTGAACCTACCAACAATGATGATTTTATTTCTAAAAGTTGTGTATCATTTGTCATTGTAATTGTGTACCACATCAAAAGTGGGTCATATAAGACTAATCTAGCCTATATTAACAAAAATGAATGGTTCTCGTTTGAAGAAAAAAAGAAAACTTGTTGAAGAAAAAACAAACAAAAATGTTGTTTGTTAATGCTTAATGTAAATGTATGCAATAGTTTTGGAGATAAATTATTCTAAATGATTCATGGGTTGCATAGACGTTTAACTGGCCAAGACAAATCCCATGCTTGTTGGATACAAGTTTGAAGTTGCATTGGTATGGTCAGGCCAGGACGTTATGGCCCATATATGAATCAGAAGAGACGGAAAGGTCATAAATCATCATGATATAGTGACTCTTAAGTCTGACAAATACACACGAGCACGCCACAGGAGCACTATACTGATGTTACATGTGCTGGACCCTGTCAGGCCATTAAAAAAATTTATTGGCATGCAGTAAAATAGTCCAAATATAACAAGGACAGCATGTTCAGGCTTTACTTATAAGTGAGACTTTATGGTGTCATCAGTATGCATTCATATGGCACTTCTGTATAATATTTCTCTCGCTTTATCTGTTTCTGAATGGATGGGTTCAGAAACACAGCTCTTGAGAATTTTAGGAGCATAGGATCATGGATTAATAATCGGATCATTGTGCTTTGAATTCATATGCAGAGTAATGGATTTGTAATGATAAGGTACAATAACAGTCGATACACAAGTGCACTGTTCAAAGAACCTCAATATTTTATTTACACCAAACCATTTTTGTTGATAAACGATATCTGAAGAAGCAAAATATTTCCACACAAGCATGTGTCTTTTTTTACTCTCATAGATTTTGTTACCATTTTGACATGCATTATAAGGCTGATGGACTGCAACGGATGGAGTTAAAAATCATCGTTTGTGTTCTACTGAAGAAACAAAGTCACCTACATCTTGGATGCCCTGGGGGTAAGCAGATAAACATCACATTTTCATTTTTGGGTGAACTATCCCTTTAACTGATTGTACCTTTGTTTTGCGAGTTAACACTTAATTATATGAAATAGAAGTGTTAACCAAGTTATTCTTAGGATTTCTGAAGATATGATTAGAAATGTGTTTAGAAGCATTATACTGAATTTAGCTGCATATAGTGTTGCATTGGTAGGATGCCTTGTAAAATTGGATTCAGAAGCATTTAGATGTTTTCATTTTGTCATTTAATAACTTTTCTGAGTGGCATTTGCTGAGTTTCCCAATATTACTGCGGATCACCCTGCATTTGGATGGATTGACGCTGGTTTCTCAAACCAGCACACAGAATGCTTGTTAGTAAAATGTATGTGCATTGTTACTGTTAGGTCCAAAGAACACAGTGGTTGCCAGGATCTTCAGGCGTTTGTCTCCACAACATTAAAACAGTTTGAAAATGCTGCTGAATATGTAATATGTAAGTTACCTTGTCAAGGCACTGGAAGTTATTAAGCATTACTGAATATAGTGAAAAAAATGTTAATGCTTTGGTAAGGCAGATTCATGAAGGTTCAGTTTTTTAACACTAAAAAAGGTCTGAGAATTTATATATGGTTTTACATTGCAAATAAGTAGATGATGTTTTGGGGAAACTTGCTTAGAGATAAAGTACGACTTCTAAAATTGTACTTAGAGCTTTGTATAGTGAAAAAAATGTTAATGCTTTGGTAAGGCAGATTCATGAAGGTTCAGTTTTTTAAAATTGGAAAGCTGGAAACCCAGCTGTCATCAGGTGCTTAATGGTGTAAATTTCTTCATGTAGAACCTTACCTCTCACTGCGAGATTGGTGGTGCACTCTGCTCTTCCCAGTGAGCTCTCAGCTATGACTTTATACTCTCCCATGTCTTTGGCTCCAACCCTGAGAATGAGCATGGAGCACACTCCACAGGTGTTAGTGATGTAGTAGTTGGTGTCAGTGTTGAGGCTGACATTGTTGCGGTACCAGGTGACATGGGGTGTGGGTTTGCCCCTCACGGCACAGCTCATGTAGCACTCGTAGCCTTGTGGGGCTGTGTGGATTTTCAGGGGAACCATAAACCTCGGAGGACTCTCCAAGTTGCAGGTCTTGGACTCTGGGATGTTCAGTGTGAATTTTTCTGCAAAAATTGAAGGAGCCTGGTTAAAAATCAGTTGATTAAGGTTGTGTACTTGACATGTCGGTGAGTGGGTGGGACCCTGAAGGGTCACAGTTTGGTGCATGTGTTGGCAGGGTGTCCACAGTAAACATACACCCCCTAGTGGCAGAATGTGCATAAGACCAGATAGAGTCTAAATCAGTGGTTCTCAACTGATGGGTCACAATCCAAAAATGGGTTACAGGTCTGATGGACCTGCGATAGCAGATACTAACCATATAATGTAAGCAAGTACATTTTGGGTAAAAATCACTTCCAATATAATTTGTTGTTGAAGGATATTCAATCAAATTCATCTGTCACTTGGGAATATTACTAACATATTAGTATATTATCATGGTAACAATACAACTAGGTCCCATTAATGCATTAACTAACAATTAGTAATACTTTTGTTACAGTATGTATTAATCTTTGTTAACATTTTTAAATTAAAAAACAACCATTCATTGTTAGTTCAGGTCCATTATATAATATTAACAGATACAAGTTTTGATTTTTATTAATGTGTTATTAAATGTTGAAATTAAGATGAATAAATGCTTTAGACATGTTTTTATTGATAGCTAACTTTAACTTTTGTAGTTAACTGATGTTAAACATTGGAACCTAATTGGTAAGCGTTACAAATAATATATTTGGCCCAGTGTGTAGGCTTTGCACATTGCAGTTCGTGGTAATATTAATACATTTACCATGTTTGATTTTCATGGCTTTTTGTTACGTTTATATATGAACATAAAATATAATTTTGACACTGTGTCGGGTCACCACTTGATGCACAAATTTGGGTGTTGAAGCAAAAACCAGTTGAAAACCACTGTTTTCATTCAGTTTGTGAACTATTTATCATCATAAACCAGTTTATAATAGGTTGTGTCTGTTTACATTTGAGTCCAAATAGCTGACCCCACCCACCCACTGAGATGTTATTCACTTACACTGTGTAATACATCTGTTTCAATTTTCACATAGATGCTATGTATTGCTGTTTATACTTAATGCAAACAGTATCTACAATTATACCACGTAGCATAAATATCATCCACCATTTTCAGTAAATAGCCGCTGGCTTTACAAAAGGACTGAATATGAATAATGCTAGTAGCTCGAATCACCATACCCCAATATCACAAACCTTTCTTGCATGTGATTAGCCATTTTGGTGACTCCGAAGGGGCAGACAGGCCAATGTCATTTTTGGAGTACACACGGAACTGGTATTCTCTCCCTGGCATGATGTTACAGGCTGTGAAACGGTTGTTGAAGATACGGTCTGCTACAGTGTGCCAGGTCCTCTTGCTCGAGTCTCTCTTGGTCACCATGTAATGCAGGCGATCATCGCGTTTCTCATCTGGGGATGGTTCCCAGGAAACTGTCACCGTGCCCGGAACATTCTCATCCAACTCTATGGGGCCTGGGGGCTTTGGCTCATCTACACCAAAACAGTTCATCAGGACTGGCGGATCAAGGCTATTACATGTAAATTCCTCTACAGACCAAGTGTGGTTTAGTATATTGTTTTTATAACTATCTAGAAATCTACACTGCCATTCAAAAAATTTTTTAAAAATAAATTAATACTTTTTATCAGCAAGGATGCATTAAATTAATCAAAAGTGACAGTAAAGATTTTTCAAATAAATGTTCATTTGAACAGTTTCTGCAAAAATATTAAGCAGCACAACTGTTTTCAGTATTGATAATAATTAGAAAAATGCATTGCATACAAAATGGGCATATTTGAATGATTTCAGAAAGATCATGTGACACTAAAGACTGGAGTAATGGCTGAAAATTCAGCTTTGCCATCATGGGAATATATAGCATTTTTAATTATACTAAAATAGGGAAAAACACATTTAATTGTAATAAAAATTTTACTGTATTCAAATAAATGCAGCCTTGGTGACTTTTGAACAGTAGTGTACATTTCTCTTTGTGTGTTTTTTTTTATTGAGTTAGTTCAAATACTTTTCTATAGTCCCAGCTTAATACGTTGAGACTATAAGTTATTCATAAAATGATTTCACCAAAAAAATACAAGCACCGTGGATCTGTGGTACAATACTAACAAAACATTGCTCTGTTTAAAAATTCCGACCAGCCCAACATATCAACATGGCGTGAGATGGGGGTATAGCTATGTTTTTCAACCAGACAGACTGGGACTATTTAGGAAAACATATTTGAAAACATTTTTTCAATTCTATTTGGTGATGCTACAGTCAATCATTTAAGATGGTATCTTTGATAATAACAGATTCACAGACATACACTGGTTCCCTTATTTTACCTGTAACTCTAATCTCAATACTGAAGGTCTCTTGTCCCACAACGTTCTTGACTATGATGGTATAGATTCCTGTATCGGAGCGATCTGCAGATGGGATCAGGATCTGAGAACCTCCCTCAGCATTGCTAATAGTGGCACGTTTGGACACAGGGATACCATCTTTAAGCCAGATGACATCAGGCAGTGGGGAAGCCTGTGAAAAGTTAATATAGGACAAGTATCGGACATGTGGCCAGAGCAAAATATAGTTTTAATGAGTGGAATAGGAATGATCTGAAAAGTGTATGAGAAGGGAGCACGTTATAGCCTGGCTCATGAATATTAATTATGGGACATATTATTCAGCTAGTAGTCCTAAATGATTTGCTGAAGTCAGCACTACATTTTTGATCAAGGAATCGAGGAGGGGCAACAGGAGTCTGGTTATATTTCAGACCTTCACACGACAGGTAGAATATAATGATTGTCTCCCAAAAAGTGACACACTTTTTGTGATACAAGTTCTAAACCCCTGGTTTGGTCTCTAATAGTATGGTTTTAATATTGCCCATTACCTCAAAGTTGATGTTGAATCGTGCAGAATTTCCAGCTCTGACCACAATGAAGCTCTTGATCTTAGAATCCGTGAATCTCGGTCTCACTAAGAAAAACAAAACCTTGATTTAATAATGGGGCACATCCAGTTCAGTTTTTGAAAATGAGAGGTAGTTTTTTTTCATTTTATGGCCTTTCTGAACGTAGATGAGATGATTCACCTGGAGGAGGCATAGCCAAGATGTAGTTGTTCAGCTCCTGCGGCTCACCCTCTCCACCTTCATTGACGGCGATCACTCTAACCCAATACATGGCCATTGATTTCAGTCCCTTTACAGTGTAAGAGGTCATGGTAATGGCATTTGTGATGCATCGATCCCATTCAGTGTTCTCAGCAGGCCTGACATCCACAAAGTATCCCTTGGCCTCATCCTGAACACCAGGCTCTTCTTTTGGTTTAGTCCAAGACAAGGATAAGGTAGTATAGGTGGAGTCTGTCACTTTAAGGTCAATGACTTTACCAGGGGGTTCTAACAGGAAATTGAGATGAAAGCATTTGCATGAGAAAACGTTGAACGAGAAAATAGGGAGAAGTGCAAGAGGAGTTCAAATTAGCTTGTTATTTTGAAACCCAGAAAATTCTGACCTAAATCTGCTATTTTTGCATATCTATGAGGGGAGGCCATGGTTCATTTTTTGAAATGTACAGCTTTGAGAATACTTATGCTGAATTCCTCTTCTCTTTTTGAAGATAATGAGCAACCTGAGAAATTACTCACTTTTGGGATCTCTTGCAAACACAAATTCTGAGGGGTTACTTGGTTCACCAGCTCCAGATATGTTGATGGCAGACACACGAAACTCATACTCCATTCCTTCAACTACATCTTTTACAGGATATTTCTTTGCTGTGGATGGCAATTGAGAAGTAAACATTACTAGCAGACAGTACTTTAAAGTAACTTGTGTAAAAATATGAGATACAAACCTTGGATTGGCTGATCTGTTGGATTGACTTGACCCCACAAGTTGCTGCCCTTCTTGCGTTTCTCTAAGTTATAACCCAAAATACTGGTTCCTCCAGTGTTGGTTGGAGGAGTCCATGCCAGGTTAATGCAGTTTTTAAAGGCACTGGCTACTTTAGGAGCAGATGGCTGACCAGGATATGCTGAAAAGTA
>NW_015505930.1:517208-542639 GCF_001515645.1 Sinocyclocheilus grahami
TTTTTTTTTATTGAGTTAGTTCAAATACTTTTCTATAGTCCCAGCTTAATACGTTGAGACTATAAGTTATTCATAAAATGATTTCACCAAAAAAATACAAGCACCGTGGATCTGTGGTACAATACTAACAAAACATTGCTCTGTTTAAAAATTCCGACCAGCCCAACATATCAACATGGCGTGAGATGGGGGTATAGCTATGTTTTTCAACCAGACAGACTGGGACTATTTAGGAAAACATATTTGAAAACATTTTTTCAATTCTATTTGGTGATGCTACAGTCAATCATTTAAGATGGTATCTTTGATAATAACAGATTCACAGACATACACTGGTTCCCTTATTTTACCTGTAACTCTAATCTCAATACTGAAGGTCTCTTGTCCCACAACGTTCTTGACTATGATGGTATAGATTCCTGTATCGGAGCGATCTGCAGATGGGATCAGGATCTGAGAACCTCCCTCAGCATTGCTAATAGTGGCACGTTTGGACACAGGGATACCATCTTTAAGCCAGATGACATCAGGCAGTGGGGAAGCCTGTGAAAAGTTAATATAGGACAAGTATCGGACATGTGGCCAGAGCAAAATATAGTTTTAATGAGTGGAATAGGAATGATCTGAAAAGTGTATGAGAAGGGAGCATGTTATAGCCTGGCTCATGAATATTAATTATGGGACATATTATTCAGCTAGTAGTCCTAAATGATTTGCTGAAGTCAGCACTACATTTTTGATCAAGGAATCGAGGAGGGGCAACAGGAGTCTGGTTATATTTCAGACCTTCACACGACAGGTAGAATATAATGATTGTCTCCCAAAAAGTGACACACTTTTTGTGATACAAGTTCTAAACCCCTGGTTTGGTCTCTAATAGTATGGTTTTAGTATTGCCCATTACCTCAAAGTTGATGTTGAATCGTGCAGAATTTCCAGCTCTGACCACAATGAAGCTCTTGATCTTAGAATCCGTGAATCTCGGTCTCACTAAGAAAAACAAAACCTTGATTTAATAATGGGGCATATCCAGTTCAGTTTTTGAAAATGAGAGGTAGTTTTTTTTCATTTTATGGCCTTTCTGAACGTAGATGAGATGATTCACCTGGAGGAGGCATAGCCAAGATGTAGTTGTTCAGCTCCTGTGGCTCACCCTCTCCACCTTCATTGACGGCGATCACTCTAACCCAATACATGGCCATTGATTTCAGTCCCTTTACAGTGTAAGAGGTCATGGTAATGGCATTTGTGATGCATCGATCCCATTCAGTGTTCTCAGCAGGCCTGACATCCACAAAGTATCCCTTGGCCTCATCCTGAACACCAGGCTCTTCTTTTGGTTTAGTCCAAGACAAGGATAAGGTAGTATAGGTGGAGTCTGTCACTTTAAGGTCAATGACTTTACCAGGGGGTTCTAACAGGAAATTGAGATGAAAGCATTTGCATGAGAAAACGTTGAACGAGAAAATAGGGAGAAGTGCAAGAGGAGTTCAAATTAGCTTGTTATTTTGAAACCCAGAAAATTCTGACCTAAATCTGCTATTTTTGCATATCTATGAGGGGAGGCCATGGTTCATTTTTTGAAATGTACAGCTTTGAGAATACTTATGCTGAATTCCTCTTCTCTTTTTGAAGATAATGAGCAACCTGAGAAATTACTCACTTTTGGGATCTCTTGCAAACACAAATTCTGAGGGGTTACTTGGTTCACCAGCTCCAGATATGTTGATGGCAGACACACGAAACTCATACTCCATTCCTTCAACTACATCTTTTACAGGATATTTCTTTGCTGTGGATGGCAATTGAGAAGTAAACATTACTAGCAGACAGTACTTTAAAGTAACTTGTGTAAAAATATGAGATACAAACCTTGGATTGGCTGGTCTGGTGGATTGACTTGGCCCCACAAGTTGCTGCCCTTCTTGCGTTTCTCTAAGTTATAACCCAAAATACTGGTTCCTCCAGTGTTGGTTGGAGGACTCCATGTCAGGTTAATGCAGTCTTTGCTCGGTCTCACTAAGAAAAACAAAACCTTGATTTAATAATGGGGCATATCCAGTTCAGTTTTTGAAAATGAGAGGTAGTTTTTTTTCATTTTATGGCCTTTCTGAACGTAGATGAGATGATTCACCTGGAGGAGGCATAGCCAAGATGTAGTTGTTCAGCTCCTGCGATACAAACCTTGGATTGGCTGATCTGTTGGATTGACTTGACCCCACAAGTTGCTGCCCTTCTTGCGTTTCTCTAAGTTATAACCCAAAATACTGGTTCCTCCAGTGTTGGTTGGAGGACTCCATGTCAGGTTAATGCAGTCTTTGAAGGCACTGGCTACTTTAGGAGCAGATGGCTGACCAGGATATGCTGAAAAGTAATCATTTCATAGGTTTATATTAAGACAAGTCTGGATGGCGATTGACTAGCACAAGGCTACTTTGAGAGATTTTTTTAGTAAGTCACCTTTAGTGCCAGCCTGCACATCCTCAGTCTCCATCTGTTCACTGATGCCCTCATCAGTCTCGGCTCTGATACGATAACAGTATCTCCTGCCATGGTCAACATCGGTGTCTCTGTAGTGGGCTTCACCTGGGATCTGGCCTATCTTTTTCCATGTGTTGCGTCCAATTTGGTTACGCTCAAGTATGTAATGTTTAATAGGGCAACCACCATTGTCTTTTGGTGGTCTCCACTTGATCTCAATGCAGTTGGCAGATGCCTCAATGATCTCCAGTGGTCCAAGTGGGGGGGTAGGTTTATCTAAATGAAGTAAAAATGTATCAGGCAAAGTGGAGTGTAATTTTGTAACCAAACTGTACTACATTCTTATTAAAAATACAGCCTGTTTAATTAGTTCACTTTTTTGTACTCACCAAGTACAACTAGATTAGAAATGGCTTCAGCTGCACCAAACTCATTTTTGACTTTGATTTTTATTTCCCCAGTGTCTTTACGCTGTAGTTTGGTGAGAAGCAGACGGCTTTCACCCTCTGAAATCTCAATCTTGCAGTGAGAGTCTGGCATGAGCTCTTCACCATCTTTGTACCACTGGACTTTGAATGGCTCACGGCCAATAAATGGAATTTTAAAGGTGGCTTTCTGATTGTGTTTGATCACAATCGGTTTTGCAAATGCTTCAATTTCCTTGTCACTGAATCTCGGTGGATCTTAAACAAACAGATTAATTTTTTTTAAGTATAAATGTTACATTTCGAATAATTTGCATATGCATTAGCACAAATGAGCAGATATTACAAAACAAACCTTCAACAACAATCACACATTCAGTTTTACGCCCATCAGCCTCAAATCGATATTTTCCAGCAAATTCGTCTGTTACTTTTGCAATTTTCAGTTTGTGAACGGCTTCCTCTCTGCTGATAGTTATACCCTCAGTGGAGGCAGTAATCTACAGAGAAATGTAAAAAATTGAGTGTATGTGTATACATGCACACATACACACATCATATATACATATATATGGTAACTTTATACCTCATTGCCATCTTTGGACCAGACGCCATTACAGTCAGCACTGCTAAGTTTGCAGACTAGTTCAGCTGCCTCTCCCACAATAGCTTTGCAGTCTTCCAGCCCAGCAGAAAAGTGAACACCAGGATCTGCAGGTGATTTGTGAACAAAATTAGTAATTAATAATTCAAGAATGGTTATCATTTTGCTGCATTGCTGTTTGAAATGTACTCCACACACATTAACTGAGGCCTACTGTAGCAATTCTACAGCAGTGAAATTGTACACTTACAGTAGTAAGTATGGGCATACATATTTAATGGGCACATGCTAAAATGCATTAACTTTCATTTAAATGTGAATGAAAGTTAGAAATGTGTCTGAAAAAAAAAATCAAATATATCTTGCCATTGTCTTCAGTGCTGACTTAGAATCCGTATCTTCTTAGAATCCATCATGATGACAAAGACCACTTATGAAGCATCTCTGAATGGCTGCTACACATTTAACCTGCCTTGTTTTGAACTGCATTGTACAGACGTTCTAATAGTACATTTTCACCCTTGGGTGAAGTTGTTCAGTTGAGAGAAATCGCTGAATTAGTAGTGACTCTAATTATTTGTTAAGTTCCCCACTAATGGGAAAATTATGGAAACCTTCTGGATTTGGTGGTATTACCAAATAATGTTGCTGTTCTATTAGATCAATATAAATATTCCCCCCCTTTTCCCCCCATTTTGTATTATTTGTTCTCTGGAAACTTTTTTTAAAGAATTTGCTTTAAAATCTCCAGGTAAATATTGATTCAGTTACTTTTTGTGAGTTTAGTGTTAAGGCAAAGAAACATCTTTCTGGAATGACTTCTACTTGAATTTTCAGGTCTTCTAGGACATAAAAAATCCTTAATTTGTCTTCTCGTAATTAAAGTTTGTGAAGTCATATTTGGCTGAATTTATTAAGATCTTATAATGCCCCAGTTCCTCTGATTAATGAGCGAGGTGATTGGCCTTTAGCAAGACAAGCAAGCACATACTGATATACACAGACAGCAGACACACACACAGTGCATAAGAAATAGCTGGCACATTGCAGACTGGGTAGCTACTATTTGTTTTACACATTTATTACTGAATCTTTTAATAAAACATTAAAGTTTTCAACAAAGGTATTGGTCCTCAGTCCAATTATATAGAGCTTTATTTTATTTAAAGGAATAGTTTACTCAGAGATGAGCCTCCAAACCTGTTAAAACCTGGTAAATTCAAAAAATGAATTTATAAAGGATTTTTACATAGATCTTCTATGTCAGTTCAGTCATATTGACCACAGGCTGTCAAGCATAACAAAAGCACCATAAGCACTGTAAACCATATGATTCTTTATACAAACAAACAAACAAATAAAACTATAATATACTATAAAATAATTTACAAAAAATAAAAATAAATTATAAATAAAATAAAATAAAATGAAACTATTATTAATATTATTGTCTTTCAAAGAAAAAATGTACAATATGCAGGTTTGGAATGGCATGAGCGTAAATACATATAAAGACAGCATTTTCCATTTTGACTGAATCATTCCTTCAATAAACAAAGTTATCCAATTATGTAAGCCAAATAACGTCCGCCTACTCGAATCAACCTAATTAAAGAGGTTATTAAAGTTACTGATTACAGCCCGCCTTGCTCAACATATCCCTCACTTATTTTGAGCTTGCGCATCAGATATGCCTTCACAAAGTTTCAACACAAACTTTATGTCCAAGAACTGCTGATATGAATATGCATATGCTTACAAAGCCTGTTCTGTGGAAGCTAGGGGTATAATCTTTAAATGATGAGCAATTGGGACAATGAAACCAACTAAGTTTGTCAGTGGAAAGTTATCTAGGAAGTCCCAAGGTATTTTGTGAGATATTTGATCCCGCAGAAATAAGATCCAAAACACGTCCAGAATGGTTAAATTAAAGCTAAATTAAGTAAAACATTATACAAGGACCTAAGTCCTTCAGGGATGTTGTGGCAGAACATGTAAATGCTTGATAACCGAATAAAGAAGTTTTCTGATTATTAATGTGCAAAAATGTCTCCATAGTCACATGAAAGACTTAATAGGAATAGGAAGTGCTTGGATAACTTTGTTTATTGTTCAGATGATGTGACTGAATTAGACCCAGATCTCCTACAAGAGATTGCACAGTTATTCCTGAGTAGTATTCTGAATGACTTTGACATTTGCATGGAAGCAATGTCATTATTTAGTGCAACTTCAAACATCTCTTACCAACAACTGTCTCCGGAACCTGTGGGCCTTGTTTTTTACGGCCTGAACGCTTGCCAGCTTTAGCTGACTCATCCTTTTCATCTTCAGCTCTTTTTTCTTCCTTTGTAGCTTCAGTGCTGCCCTCTGATGGCCCTCCAGGACCTGGTGGCTTTCCGGGGCCTGGTGGGTCCCCCGAACCTGAAGCGCTGCCAGAACCTGAAGCACTAGCAGACCCGGATGGGTTCCCAGAACCTGAAGGATTTTCAGAACCTGACGGGTTTCCTGAACCTGATGGGTTACCGGAACCTGATGGATTACTGGAACCTGATGGATTACCGGAACCTGATGGTTTTTCTTTATCTGATGGGTTACCTCCACCTTTATTCATGCCGTTCGGTCAGTCGGTGAAGCATTTTGAAGATTGACATTAATATGATAAAGAGGTTGGAAAGAACATTTAGAATAAGAAGAAAAACACTTAAAACAAGCAACATTTAAGAAAACTGTAACAAAAACCGCCACAAAAAAAGCAAACCATGAACATTTTCCAAGGTTGAGTCTCTAAACGTGCTGCAGTTTTGTTGCTTTTGTGCCACGCTGGGTAATTCCATCCTCAATAAAATCTCATTGGTTAAAAAATCCTGCTCCACAAAGCTCTGTATTAAACATCACATATTCCAATTGGCTGTTACATTGTTATTTTGTGCACCGTTTTTGTTTTTATGTAATTACACAACAATGGAAAATGCATTAATGTTAAGAATTATATATTTTTTAAAAGTTACCAGAAACTGGAACAAAAATGCTGCATGACTCTGCTGCACAACCATTGAGAACATGATGTTTAATATACAACTATGGAGAGCTCGATATATGGCCAATGAGATATATCGAGTGGGAGGGGCTACCCAGCGTAGCACCACAGACAACCAAACCATCACAACAACATTTGAAACATTACACACCGACAGGGAAAAACACTGACAAACTAACACCACAATACAGGTACATGAACAAATAAATGACACAAACGAACAATTAAGACAGACAAACCGAGAAGCACATTAAGCTGAAAAATTTTAATTTTATGGAACATTCGATGACAGAGAAAATAAAAAAAGGTTTTCAGTTTGATTATCTCATATTATTGGAAATGACATTAGTTGTGATAATATTTTTAAGCACTCCACTGTTTTTCCCCATGTAAAAAGTATTATATATATATATATATTAATCACTCTTAATCACTGAAAATTAATAATCATGCTTAATAAATCAGTATTTATTAAAAATAAATAAATAGGTTGTTAATGTTAACTGAAATGTCTTTCTCATGATCAATATATCATTCAAGTAAAAGCTATTTGTGTTACTGTTGATGTTTAATGGAAAATACACTTTTTAATTTAGTAAACGATTTAGTTTCTGTAATCACTGCACAGGATTTTAATACAGATGAGCTGGATTTAGTGTTCATCCCACACTCTTACCAGTCACTGTGTCTGGTATCAGTGGACCTTGTCTTACACGAGTACAGCCCTCGGCTTCCCCTTCCTGTTTACAACGCTCCATGCTCACATCTGGAACTGTGCTGGGTGCGTTTGAGCTTCCTATCATGATTTTTGATGTAAAGTGTGAATTAATCAGCTCAGGATGTGGAATGCTTTGATTGTGTTGTGTGTGTATCCCGCTTGAGCTAAAACACCTCTAGGATATAGTGTGATGATTGCATTTGCATGCACAGAATAACATCAGCTTATAAGCAAACAGAAAGTTGTGCAAGGATGTTGCACAAAACCAAAGCTCTTTTACAAAACCTGTTGAATGCTGACACTTCAAAATAAGCAATAACAGTTTTGTAAAAAGGTATCCGTAATATAAAATTTGTGAAGATAATTGAACAGGTATCAGTATAGTTGCTGTAGGAGTGTGTCTGAATGAATGAGTATATTCATATATAAACTGTATACATTCACTGTACACACCAATAAATTAATACTTTTATTTAGCAAGGATGCATTAAATTGATCAAAAGTGACAGTAAAGAATTTTATTTGTTTTAAAACAAACAAAAAAATCTATTTCAAATAAATATTTTATTCATTAAAGAATCCTGAAAAATAAATCACAAAAGTCTGTGTAAAAGCAATTCAGAGAATTGTTTCTAAACACATTATAAATGTTAGAAATGTATTGCTGAAACACGTTACAAAGACTCTGAACTATTTAGTACTGAAATGTGGAGTTAGACCGTTAAATAGTTTTTCATCATTTTTGTTTTCAGGATTTTCTGGGCAAGGCTGAAATCATGTCTCGATTAAATACCGTGAGAGCTATAGAGAGCAGACGACTCTGCTTGCTTTCGAATCACTCTCACGGTACTTTGATGTCATACACCGATTGGCTGTTTTAAGTCGAACACACCTAATAACTAGAGTGCATTAGCATCAGTGGTTTGCCCGCTCAATCGCTAGTTAGACGACTGTCATTACCGTTAATTACTACAACCTACAGGTTGCTAACTAACTATGCCTTTGCCACGTAAATGAATATTACCTGGTTGCGATCATTTACAAAACAGCTTTATACTGCTTTACACAGACTTTAAGCAGCAAACAACAGTGATAATCATAAGAAATGTTTATTATTAGTGTTATTATTATTATTATTTAAAATTGCAATTATTATTATATTTGAAATTGTAATAATATTTTATAATTTTGATCAAATAAATGCAGCCTTGGTCAGCATAAGAGAGTTCTTTAAAAAACATTAAAAAAAATCTTACTTTTAATGGCATTGTTTTTTGTATATACAATACCGTATATGTACTGTATGAAAGTTTGGCTTGCTTTGCTAGACTGTATGTTTTCTGTAAGAACCAAACACTGCTGCAATGTTATAGTAGAGATAAAAGTGAGAAGTAATTTGTATAGAATAGATAAATTTAACGTCTCCTTGTATAATTTCTTACCTACGACATTCTCTGGTACAAGAGGTCCTGCTCTTTGACGCTTCTTGTCTCCTCCATCTCCTCCCTCTCCTCCCTCGCCACCGCTTCCTCCAGAACCATCAGCTCCTCCGGCCCCACCGGCTCCTCCAGCTCCTCCAGCCCCACCGGCTCCTTCAGCTCCACCAGCACCTCCGGCTCCACCGGCTCCTCCAGCTCCACCGGCACCTCCAGCTCCATCAGCCCTTCCAGCTCCTCCGGCTCCACCAGCTTCTCCAGTACCTGTAGCTCCTGCAGCCATTACTGCTCCTACCACCGCTACAGCACCACCTCCAACTCCAATAGCTTCAGCCTTCCCAAGACTGCAGAGAATGTGTTCCAGTACACTACTACTCAAAAGCTTGGACACACTTAACTGAATTTATGTATCTCCATTGTGAAAAATGGTTGATGGTATACACTTAAATGCTTGAAATTAGTTTTGTAGACACATATAAACTATGTGTGCATTTCTATACAAAACTAACATGTTAATAATTTAACAAGATATATACCCAGCATATACTGTATATATACATATTGACTATTTGAAATGCATCTCAGGATGCACCTTGTGGAGTTGATTGAGTAAATATCCAGAGTGTGCAACAGCAATATTAAACTAACAATACTTCATAGTTTTGATGACTTTGCTATTCTTATGAAAAGGGGAAAATAGTAATAATACAGAATAAGTAGGTGTGTCCAGACTTTTGAATTGTAGTGAATGTATTGTAGGTCACAAATATTTTTACAATAAGGGTTCATTTGTTAACATTAGTCCTCTATGCCAGGTTACAGTGGGTGCTGGGTTTCCAATCACTTTGGCTTTAAAAATGGCTAGTTTTCCTGATTCACGAAAATGAAAGTTGTTATAGACTTGAGAGATATATATAAAGTAGAACTTAAAAGGCTTTCAAAAAAGAATTCTAGTTCCTTGAAAACATTGTTCTTATCTTATTTATTGTGTCACATGCTTTGTGGGTGGTTAATTGCTGCTTTTACAGGAATCTTATTTGTTTTGAATTGTTCTGTGAACATTTATCAGAGAATGTGTTCCAGTACACTACTACTCAAAAGCTTGGACACACTTAACTGAATTTATGTATCTCCATTGTGAAAAATGGTTGACGGTATACACTTAAATGCTTGAAATTAGTTTTGTAGACACATATAAACTATGTGTGCATTTCTATACAAAACTAACATGTTAATAATTTAACAAGATCCCAGCATATACTGTATATATACATATTGACTATTTGAAATGCATCTCAGGATGCACCTTGTGGAGTTGATTGAGTGAATATCCCGAGTGTGCAACAGCAATATTAAACTAACAATACTTCATAGTTTTGATGACTTTGCTATTCTTATGAAAAGGGGAAAATAGTAATAATACAGAATAAGTAGGTGTGTCCAGACTTTTGAATTGTAGTGAATGTATTGTAGGTCACAAATATTTTTACAATAAGGGTTCATTTGTTAACATTAGTTAACTACTTCAGTTATCATGAAATAACAATGAAAAAAACCTGAAAGGCATTTATTCATCTTTGTTGATATCAATTTCAACATTTACTAATACATTATTATCAATCAAATCAAACGTTTTATCCGGTAATATTATTTGATGGATATTTGAAGTTATCATGGACTAACAATGAACAGTTGAACATTAATAAAGATGAATAATTAGCATAACAAATGTATTGCTCATTGTTAGTTTATGTTAGTTAATGCATTATTGTAAAATCGTACCACATTTTCTTTATTGCTTATTAGAAATAGTTAACATGGCTGACATTGTTCTGTTTTTCAAGAGATCCTCTTAGTTGTAAAGCAGTAGACACTTTGGCAAAGTCAAATGGTTTAGATACAGGCAGAATAAATGACAAAAACTCATAGCTTGAAATGTCATTAAAAACATAAATGAAAGCATACATTACACATTTGTGGTCTTGCGCTGTGCATTTCAAACTAGCGTGAAATGGGATATATGCTACAGTATTTTAATATAGTAGTATTTCTTTCCCTGGTGCATATATAGCCATGGTCACATGTTAAAGCTGGAGGACGAGCAGCGAACTTGATAAATCACTCCTCTACTGCGTAGGTTCAGTTGGGGTAACTGCACAGCTTAGACATTTAGTGCAGTAAATCTGTATGGTAATCCTCTGTATGTGTTCCTAGCTTGTTAATTTCACATCCAGGATCATTTAGCTCTCAAGTGTCAACTCCAGTCACATTTGATTTCACTTTTGTAGATTCTTCTCTTTTAATGTGCTTACCTTCTTGAATGGTTAAAGCGATGGGTTTACGTGTGAAGTCTGGAGTTGTCATCCCCTCAGGAAGTTCCTCAATGTACTGTGTAATCATAACACCGGGAACCTTAGATCTCCTTTTGATGCCTGAGAGAATCCACATTCATGGTACATTGTCAGAACATCAGGGGGGAAAAACGTGCATGACTGTAGTCTATGTATCGAAAAACATTTGATAAAACAAAATATGATATATTTGAAGTGGAGGCAGAAAAACTTCCTTGAGTGAAAAAGAGATAATATCTAAGACATATAATGATATTGTACCAATGACAATTTGCTTCTTGATTTGCTTTAAATATGCAGATTCATGTTTTGCAGATTCAAACACATCCTAAATGTATGAATAGGGGAATAATCCAGGGATAGTTGTCATAATGATCACTCTGGTAAATATTTCTTAAAGTAGGTTTATTTAAAGTCAGTTTCTGTATTGTCATATGCCTTTCATTTAACTGTTATTACTCCAAAAGATATAGTTCAGTGAACACACATTGAACTTTGTAACTTTTGTTTGTCACACTTCTTAGGAATACAGCAAAATTTAAACAGTACATCAATTGTGAGGGGGAAAAAAATAAATGAATAAAAATGAAACGGCAAAAATCTAAAACATCACACACAAAAATCTAAAACAGCTTATTTTGGTCAGTAAATATTGCAATTAATTGTACTAAATACTAGCATTTATGTGACAACTTGCCCCAACCAACATTTTTTCTTTTCCTGAGAACCTTTTGGTTAAAAAGTCTATTAGTTATTTTAAAATAAGGGAGATGATTTTCTACACATCCCATCATGTTTCAATACATCAACATAAGAAAAGAAAATTCCTCAAGAATTTTCATGATGTCTTTAAATGACAGCAATCTGAACATTCATATTATAAATAGCACACTGATCTCCATTCTTTTTACTTATTTGGCTGGATATTATGATATACTGGATATAACATGATATATTACTTGATATGTTATGATGTATTATTTGATATATATGATATATCATGTTATGTTATGATATGTTATAATATGAAGATTTACTGGATATCATGACATGCATGCAGATGTTCAGGTTGCTGTCATTCAATTACCTTACCTTGTCTCTTGAGAGGTAGAATTTCCAGTCCTGGTACAGACACAACATTACAGTACAACAGCAACGAAGGAAGGGGAAACAAAGAAGGAGAACACAAAGTTGTGAATCCTGGCCTTTTTTTTTTTCTTTGACAGGTTCGAAAGAAACAAATACAATCAGAAATACAAGACAGGGGAAAAGACGAGAAGGTTAAACCAATAAAACGTAATTATTCAAACCACTAAGTGGTTGAATGTAAGATTACAATAGACAAGACTAGAGAAAAAGCAGACAAACTGGGAAGGAAATTGTGTGAGACCTGTTTCACTCAGCATACATTATCAGCAGGTGATCATTCTGGTTACAGTATTCACACTGCTGCCTAGCGGAAGTATAGCTGTGAATTTCTGCACAACGTGTATTTCGGCTGTATGCGTGCTGAACCCAGAAGGTAATATGGTGAAAATAGACTACTATACGCCAACTTAGAAACACAGGCTTTTCAAATGTGCGATTACCTCAAAAATCGCACATTTGAAAAGGCTGAAAATGTGAAACATTTAAAAATGTATAAACTACAGTACATAAGTGAACTTCTCGCATCATGAAAAGATGCATGCCAGGCTTGATGTAAGTTTCACAGTTAGCATACTATTTAGTAAACAAAAGCAAGGTCAATAGCGATATTAAATACTTGATTCTTTTAGCAACGTCCATAGCAACATTGTACCGTACAGATAGGCCTATCGGCTCACTAATGTCATGTTTTGTTTCACACAGCAGGCTCTCGCTTGGCGTCTGGCACTTTGGAGAGGTGTTCTCTTCACAGATGAATCCCGAATTCGCTGTACAGGTCAGATCGTGTGGGTGAGCGGTTTGATGATGTCAACGTTGTGGATTGAGTGGCCCATGGTAGCGGTGGGGTTATGGTATGGGCAGGCATATGTTATGGACAACGAACACAGGTGCATTTTATTGATAGCATTTTGAATGCACAGAGATACCCTACCCCCCAATATAGTAAAACTGCACATTTTAGAGTGGTCTTTTATTGTGGCCAGCCTAAGGCACACCTGTGCAATAATCATGTGGGCTAATCAACATCTTGATATGCCACACCTGTGAGGTGGATGGATTATCTCGGCAAAGGAGAAGTGCTCACTAACAGATTTAGACAGATTTGTGAACAATATTTGAGAGAAGTAGACCTTTTGTGCACATAGAAAAAGTCTTAGATCTTTGAGTTCAGCTCATGAAAAATAGGGGCAAAAACAAAAGTGTTGCGTTTATATTTTTGTTCAGTATACAAAAGCAAATGGGCAGATGCCGTCGTTGCGTGTCGCAGTTATTGATTGCAGTGAAAACTGCCTCAGAGAACTTCACATATTAGTATTACTGCAGCTTTTGTCTGGTTACTACACTTCCTGTTTTTTTCCCCTATCAGACGTTTTAAGTCAATATACATTAAAAAAAATTTCTGCTTAAATTTGCGGTGTGAAACAGGCCTAAATGGGCAGAAATGTTGTCATTAATGTGAGGACACTTTTTATGTCCTGCAATTTAAATATTGTCACCCATGAGTGAAAACTGCCTCAGAGAACTTCACATATTAGTATTACTGCAGCTTTTGTCTGGTTACTACACCATATGTTTTGTCCATTCTAATGGACTTTTTTTTCCCCTATCAGACGTTTTAAGTCAATATACATTAAAAAAAATTTCTGCTTAAATTTGCGGTGTGAAACAGGCCTAAATGGGCAGAAATGTTGTCATTAATGTGAGGACACTTTTTATGTCCTGCAATTTAAATATTGTCACCCATGATTGTAAAAAAGGAGGGGCTCATAATTAACATAAGAAAAAAAAAAAGAATAAAAAAGTCTAATTAAATAAGGTAAAATAAACCCTCTCCTCAAAGAAAATGAAATAAAGAAAGAAAGTGAGAAACAAATAAAATTGGAAATAATTAAAGAAAATAAAAAAGGTTTAATCATGAAACGTAAGAGCTGTTGTTTATACAGGCTCGATTCCAGCCTGGTCCTCTTTTCTGGCTCCATTTGCTGTCCTTCACAACACAGGCAATTCACATTCTGGTTGGTTGATGGTTGTCCCTCGCATCCATGGTTACACGATTCAAAGAAACCCATACTGAATGACAGAAAATGCTCACAGGGCTGTTTAGTGAACTTCCAGATGAAGGGCGCACTAGGCACTGATGAAGGCTCTGATTGCATAAGCCACATTCAGTCTCCTCTTCCTTTCCATCTTGTGCACAGTGGCTAGTTTCCAAACTCACAACCTACGACTTTAACTAGCTGTTTGATCATCCATGTGTTTAAATAAATTTGTGTGGCTAAGTTAGATTCAACACTTGCTTTTATCTCACTGTCTTACTCTTCTAACCCCTCTGGGACAGATATATTATTCACTTTACCATGGAGAGAAGGTCATTAGGTTTTTATCTGGAAAATCCGGCATTGCATTTTAACTCAGCTTCTTACTGTGGTAGAACTTTTCTAAATGATACCCATGTCCTATCAAGTATGGCAAATTCCATTGCTATACTCTCATCATTATGAATACAAAGAAAACTGATTAACTAAATTACATCTTCTGGGAATAGTGACCATTAAGAAAGAGAAAGAACGAATTACAAAACAAAAAAGGATCTCTAGCTGGTCTTCATGGAGAACATGGCTGGATTTGTTGTTTCAGTAATTCAGTAATAGAGCAGTTGGACAAGGTTCGGTGCCAGTGTCAGCCTGCCATATGGGAGAGAGAACAATTATATTGTTCTTACCGCCTTGCCCAGCAGCAGTGGGATCTAAAACCTTGGCTTTTTTCATCATCTTGATGCAGTCCAATGGCTCAAGAATTCAGAAGCTTCTCTGGGTGTGAGAAAAGCAATATGAAAGGTCAATTCAATTTCAGTCTTATTAAACATTTGGATAGATAAAAATGTTTGCACAATACAAGATACTATTAGAAGATGTATGAAAAAGCTAATTTTATAAATCAATCTGTCAAGGATATTCATCACATGTGCTTCTTCAACACTTATCGTCATTAAGCAGACACCTCAAAATAGGTCAAACTGAGCATTTGCACATTTAAAAAACATATTAAGTCTAAGCAGTTTTGGGAAAAGAGCAATTCAGGAGAAATAGGGACAAAGATGGAGCAAAGTAGGACGACAGTTATCCCATCTGTTGGGATGTGATGTAGTGTGACAGTGCAGTGCATTATGTTCCATTAGAGAGGCTTTGGGCCGAGTCAGCAAAACCTCCACGGCTCTAGTCATTCATCTTTTCAAATCCACTCACATACATGATTCAGATCCAGTCAGTGTGCCCTCACTAGTATACTAGCACTAGCTTAGCACTAATATGGGATTTTTACATGTTTGGATTTAACCGTCTCCTGCATGGAGACATATTGGCTTTGAGGAGGAGAGCTGAAAATATTTTAGTGAGCATGTGTTCGAGATATTTAGCTTTGATCCAAAACCTAGTGTGCTGTCTACTGCCTACATAGGGTTGTCACATGGAATGTATGCATCCATTTGTGCAGTTTTAAATGTTTGTCTGTGTAAACAAATAGTATGTCTTTGTTTCACATGTACTGCTTTTTAAGATGCAGTGGCAAGTTAGCTAGCTCTTTTTGAAAGCAAGAACGTGTCCTGTGTGAACTTCCCCTAAGGCAGCGTCCTAACTGAAACAAAACCTCAGAAGTGACTGAATTGCTCTGCAATTGATTTCAATTGAATTTGGACATAGCATGTAGCTAAAGCCGCATTGGAGTAGTCAGACAAACATAAAAGTGTATAGCACACAGAAATATAGGGGAAAAATTATAAATTTTTAATTAAATTTTACAGTTCTCATAACATTTTTCAGTATTGAATTAAAAATTGACATGACAATTGACATTCTCATTGAGTGCCTGTTTAAGGAATAATAATAATTCAAAAAAATTTGCAATGCCGGATTTTAATTCAAAAAAATTATAATAATTAAAAAAACCCGCCAATTGTGATTTTGATTTCACAAAACTTTTTTATTCTGAGTTCATGTCTCAAAATTCAGGCTTTTTTAATATAAACGGAGAATTGCAAGATATAAATCCAGAATTGCGATACTGGGAAATTGCAGTCCTATGTTTAACTCCCATTTGAATTTATAAATTCACAATTCTGAGATGAGAAGTCTGAATTGTGAGATATAAACTCGTAATTGCAAGGAAAAAAATCACAATTGTGAAAAGTCACAATTACTGTTTTTAATTTTTAATTTTATGGCTGAAATGGTCTTCCATACATTACAGGATTTTCTTCTCATTTAAGGATGTGCAATTTTTTTGGCCATACAATGAGAAAAACTGTCTAGGTAGGCAGGTGACTAGGACAGATCTTGTTTATTTGGAATGATCTAGTAGTCTATGGCCCTCGATGACTCTTGTCCCTCTCTTGTTGTTGACTCCTGCTAATGATAGTCTCAATCTCATCTCAGATCCTGACCGAAACAGGTTGGTTTATGCAGAGGCAATCTTTTTCAATAAATAACTCTATGAAATTGCATTCTGTGCTACATCAGTCATCTGACCGAGTGCCATATTCCATACACAATAGCATGCTGATTGACCTCTCATAGACACTGCACAGAGCATAATGAGATATAAATGCAAGCGTTTTGTGGATCACAAGCTGCTGAAATCTGACATTTGAGTGTCGTCCTTCAACATGCATGTGATTCATTGCACTCATCATTATGCATGGTTTGGTTTGTCATTTCTGTTGGCGTAAAACCTGACAGTTATTATTTCAATTGGTTGCATCATAGAAAATAACACTATGGCAGTTATATTGCGGCAGTATAATTCGGATAGTAAATTTGCTAATAATGATCAGTTTCAGGTTGAACAAGTGAATGCATGTACCAAATAATGAAGTCCTGGTGACACTAAAAAAAGTTAAAGTTTAAATTATTTATGTTAGTTAATGCATTGAACTAAAAATTAACAGCATTTATTAGATTAGTGTTCATTTCTTCATGTACTAATGCATTTATACCATTACAGATAGCATAAATTAGCATTAGTTCAAGATTTCTAAAATATATTTTTAACAATGATCAAAATTAACAGTGAACAATAGTATATTAACACTAACCTAGATCAATAAATGCTGTAAAAAAAAAAAAAATAATAATAATAATATTATGAATTGAACGTTTTACCAAAATCATGATATCTACACTATTATATCAGTGGTCTCAACTGCTGGTCCTAACTCAAAAATGGGTTTCAGGTCTGTTCTGAATCTGAAAGGGTTGCGGACAGCAAGGGAAAAAAATTAAATGCTAATTGTAAGTAACTAACTTTTAGGATCCTATATGATAGCAAAATAAATAGTCATATTCATTGTTTTATCAAATTCATTGTTTTAGCGCAAATTCATCTGTCACTTGATAGAAGCAGCCAAATTTGGTGAATGCCAACAAAGGTTGTGTGACATCAGTTCATCCTCAAAAACCATGAACAATATGATGTAAGGTAGAACAAAATGGACCCAGACAAAATTAAGTACAGATCACTTCAAGTGAGAGTAAACATGGTTTGTGCCAAACACAATTTGTTTTGTGATGAGAGCACGAAAAAAATCTAAATTCAAGAGGCGTTCAGAAAACAAAATGGTCAATTTCCCTTATTTTTGTTTGATAAATGGTTTGGGTCACCACTTGGTCCAGTTTAAAATCTGGCTGCTAAAACAAAACTGTATGAGAAACACTGTTACACATTCTCTGATTACAGCACAAGGTATTCAGAATGACAAATAATTTGAACACCCATGCCGGTTTTCAGTATGTCCCAAGTAGGCCTTGGCTT
This sequence comes from Sinocyclocheilus grahami, assembly GCF_001515645.1. NCBI lineage: Eukaryota > Metazoa > Chordata > Actinopteri > Cypriniformes > Cyprinidae > Sinocyclocheilus > Sinocyclocheilus grahami. The sequence goes on from NW_015505930.1 coordinate 535,218, forward strand.
TTGTTCATTTTGGAAAACGAGCTATCTTACCCTCCTGAGCAAAATATCCCAACACTGACGCTTGCCAATCCGAGGATCTTCAGTTTACCTGCAACCTGAGCTTCACACCACTCAACGCAATCACATGCTTATATGGGGACAATAAATCACTTCATCTCACTGCCATCTTGGGCATTCTACGCTTAAAAGTATAGGTATATGTTACTTAACACATTAGTGGTTTACTGTGCAAAATTTGCCTGTGTTAGCTTAGCTTCCAGGGTTTTCCACCTGTATCTCAGATCAGATGAACTGCTGCATAAAAGGAGATTTTCATCATGCAGAGAAACCAGAGCCATGCTTCATAACATAATTACATGCCAGCGGCAGGCCGGGCTGTATAGCAGTAATAACAGGGCATGAGTAAACTACCACTTCACATGACTATATGAAAAGCAAGTCTAATGACATGCTCAAGTTTTAAACTATACAGCTAACCTTTTTACCTTTACTCAGAATTGCCCTGCTGACATGTTTAGTAGGACACAGTCATTTGTCAAATGATAGGCTATCATGCCAGCCTAGCACAGCCCTCGATTGGCGCTAGTTATTTACATTTCTCAAAACTGGCAAAGTTCAGAAAGGGAGACACTTAGTGAGTAATAGCATACATATAATTAGCATACAATGCATTAGGTGACATGATACCAATGGGAAAGTTCTAATTTCTGCTATGCCAAAGGGCTTTTTCAATATTATCTTGAGTCTGAAATGTGTAAAATCACATTCTATTTCAAAAATTGACCAATTTTAGAGGATTTAACCAACATGCTTTAAGAATTAAAAAAAAAAAAAAAATTAAGTCTCATTTCCAGAGCAGTGATTGTTTTAGTAATTGCCTAATTACGTTGGTGCATAACTAACCATGCACTAAACACAATATTGATGCAAGCATTAAGTCTACTTTTCCTCTTAGGAAAGACTGGCAATGAGCCCCTTAGGTCTTAGACTGAAGCAACACATGTTTTAGGTGAGGAAATGACTGCGTTATAAATCAGCCTGCTTGTCAGTACTTTATTTAGAGTACAGAATATGGGATTCCACAGGGTGTTTAAGTGAGCAGAATCACCCTCAGTAATAGGCAAAGCCAATTTTGCTTAGTCTATCACCCTCCTATTTCTCTGATTGCCGATAAAATCTCTTTCTCTGTCCTGACAGCCTTGCCCAGTTAAAATGGCTCATGTGGATAGACTCTCCAGGGATCTCAAATGTCCCCACGCACCTCTTAAGCCTCACAGTGTGCAGGATAAAAATCTGTGGCTTCTAGAAAACAACATGTAAATATAAATTAACGTAAAGCCACTGTTAGTGACAAGCTTTACTGGTAAATAATAATTGTTGAGACAATTTGTTATTTCCTTTTTCTATATTTCAAGAACAGCTTTAAACCTTTAGATTCGCTTTAGCACTTCACAATGTAAAGCAACAATGCATATGCCAGCAGCCCAGCACAAGGAGTTATTGTGAATTCACTTTATAGCCACTCTGAATATTTTAGAGCAACTCCCATATGCATTAAGATTTAATTGTTCCATAAGGTCCTGATGCTTTTTCGTACACAGCTTCATTATCATCACCCAAGGAAAGTGTACCTACATAAATGTTGGTTTGCATTTCTATAATACGGAGATCATTGTATCTTCTGTTTTTAATAAATTATAAATTATATATATATATATATATTAATTAACATTATGCTTCTACAACCTGAACACCATTATTTGCACGCTTCTGCAGTTTTTTTCCCCTATGTTTCATTACAATAGTCTTTTGCATGTCTTGTTCTTGTTTAAATTAAAAACTTCAGAGCTAATGATCAGTTCACTAACAAATAAGAAGATTGTTTTAATTATTTTACAGAAGACACATCTGTCACACACAAAAAAAGTATGGATTAGATCCACCCACTGATTCAAAATCCTTCACGTACATTGGCTTCATTTGATGTGATACCCGTATCTATAGTTAGAACATCCTTGCAACTGTTCTGATTTGACTTTGTGCCACCTGACTAGCAGCTCTCACAGATTCCAGACCCTGAAAACCAAATCGGGAAGAACGACTCAAATGGTTTTGATGTGTGGCCACCAAACTAGCTGTAAGAAACTGCATTTATAACATCCATGTTGACTAATAATTTTATGAGACAGTATAAAGTAAGTCTATAAACAGGGAAGTCTTTAAAGCAGCACAAGATATTTTTGGAGTTTAGAGTCTTTGGCGTCAGAACACAAAATAATCTGTGGTTGTCAGCCCTGGATTGTGAAAACTCCAAAGGCGCTACATTAAGTCAAAGTACATGCATAGTTTAGTTCACCAGTGCGAAACTTGCCACTTAGTTTGTGTCCTAGATACAGGGTGATGAGAGAAGCTTTGGCTCAATACAAAGAAAATAACCTCTTATTGTTTTCTTGTTCTTTGTGCATGTCTCTCAGTTTTGATTCAACAACAACGAAAAGGCAAAAAAAAAGAATCCCTACCTGTTCGCAGTTCTCTGTGTGCTCCTGAAGCGCTCTGGCCTCTTCTGATATTTGAGTGCTGCCTCCAAGTTGTCCAAGGTAATAAATCATTTGAGCTGTGTGTATGTGTGTGTGTGCTCATGTACTCAACCTTGGCTTCTGCCAAAAGAAAGTTCTCCTGTTCGAAGGGAGGGTCTATGGGAACACCTCATTCCTGTTGACACATTATTATAAAATTGCTTTTGACATGATCTTTTCTTAATATTAACTTAGAGGTGTGTAGTTACATTTAATATTGACAGTCACATACCAGAATTAATTGATGAATTGGCTTTAGGTTTTTGCCACAATCAGCATTGATTAACTAAATAGTTCTGAAATGACAAAAAAATGACAAAGATAACTTTTAGTAATATCTCAGCATTAGTGTAAATGTTTGAAGTTTCTGTTCTTTAATTCCCTGAAAAACAAAGCAATTAAAGAAATAATTTGCGATATGACTGACTTGGCAAAAACTTGATTTTATGTCACTGATCAAATGAAGCATTTTATGTACCTTTAGCTGAACAGAGAACGTGTGATCTAAAATAACAAGCCAGAGTATTCTGCCTGGAATTTACCATTACAAGAACCACTGATCTACTTGGTGGTTTGTCAAATCAATCACAGATTTTAAAACATCATCTTGTGAAATGCCAAATTTCTACTGTCTGCTTTCTAACCTCATCACTGATACTGCAGGAAATCAAGCAGTAAAGCCCAGTATAGGAGAACAGATAATACACATTTACTGTTGCTGAAAAATGCACATTTTCAAGCTTTTAATGTTTTAATAACACTGTATTAAATAAATAAATAAGTAAAAAGTCCTGTCTTTTTATACAGAAAACAACCTTTAAATTCTACAGTTAAAATTTTTTAATTTACAAAACAAATAAGCAAACAAAAACCTACTAAACCTATTACTATTACTATTAAATTGTGTTTTGTGACACATTAACAAATCAAATTAATCACAAGTAGATTTTCCACACTGAAGCAAACCCTAATACAGTATATAAAAGGTTTACGTGTCATACGCACAAATACTGAACGCCATAATGGTAACAAACACGACCTACAGTAATACAATGAACATTAAATAAACAGGTTATCTAAAACCCTAGTATACATGTGATAGCAAAAACTATTAAGAAGCACAATTATGTAAACAAAATGCCATCAAATGTGAAGTGTCAGCCAAGGAATTCTGGGAATGTCAGTTTACAGTTTTTCACTGTAAATTATAAGATTTGTGCATTTTTACTTCCAAAAATGGTACATAATGGTACATTTAGTACTGTAAACTTGCATGAAATGTAAGGTTGGATCTATCACAGGTTTTCCCTGTATATAATAAGGGAACTTGCCATTAACCTTTTTTTTTAATTTTTTTTTTAAGTTCTACAGTGTTTTACAGTTAATATTTACAATATTTATTTGCAGTGAACCTATAGAACAGAATGAACACTAATGCAAAAAAAAAAGCATTATTATTACTAATCTTTTTTCAGTTTAAATTGACAAAATATCACATATTTTAAACGTGTTTTTACTTTTGACCTTTATGTATCCATGTAACATAACATTATGAAAAAGCCTTGAGAAATGATCCAATCATAAAATACATGACATTATTAGTTTACATAATTAAATTCATTCAGTAAACAATCCCCTGGGCAAATATGTTTATGCGTTTATCATTTAGATTACAATCTTGGAGTAGAGCAAAGATTGCATTTAGGTGTTAGGAAAGCAACACTCCTCTCATTTCAGCTAGATAAAATAGGCATTTGTGTTAGAACATAAATATAATCTCCTCCATAATTATCATGTGTTTATGGCCACATTTTAGATGTAAAAAGTGTAGTGTGCATTAGTGTATCCATGTAAGTTTGTTGATACTCGTATTTCACTGCAATCTCCTTGACATTCTGTGCATTCAGTTCCTGTGTACTTGGAATTGAACCCAACACATAACCACAGAATTGTGACTTAGATGTGAGCAAAATAGAATTTCTCTGACCACATGAAGGCTGGCCTGGAGCGCTCATGGTAAGATGTGAGAAACGATGGCTAATCCTCTTGGAGTCATGAACCACAAAGGTCACTGGGTCACAAGTTTTTATTACCCTCTCATTAAACTGCACCATGGCCTTGCTGCTCAGCCTGCAAATGGAAGCAGGAGGAATGGGTGACATTGTGCAATGAGTAAAGTTATGTAAGGAAGGCCTAAAGTCAAGATCCTGTTCTCTGTTGATGAGTGATTGATTGTTATACCCGGTGCCACTCGTGCTACAAGCAACAAAATGTACATATTGTATACACAATTACACACAGAACAAATGAGTTCATAATTAGAAGACTGTTAAGCATGATCAACAATATATTAAGTAACAGCATTTTTCTTGAGGAGTATTATTTAATTGATAACATAAAAACCTAATAGTTTAACACTAAAACAACGTATGTCTTCAACTTCACTGTAAAAAATAATTTCTTGAAAGTGCTAACTGAAACAAAGATTATTGGAGTACATTTTACAAGCAAATTTCATGTTCAATTCAATGTGTTACTGTTTGTACTGTGTACTGTTTATATATATATATGTATGCATGTATGTATGTATGTATATATATATATGTATACTGTATATATCAAAATGAATTTGAAGAGATATATGGGTTTTAATATTAAAATATTAGGTTATTATATTTATGTATATTTGTTGACTTTGGCTTTTTATTCAAATCCCTAATTATCAAATTTGCAAAATATTCATATGACAAATACAATATTAAACATCTTTCATGTTATATTGTTCATGGAAGCAATATATGCCATATATTTACACATGGAATACAGATACATACATTTAATTAATTTATATAAATTTATAAGACATTCACAAAAATTCACACTACAGCAGGTTAAAATCATACAGATGGCCTGAGAATGAACCCATCTTAAAGCTCTTCAGACAATATTTACACCTTTTGTGATGCTTTGCACTTCACAAGTTTCCATTTATATATGACAATCTCTAACAAGTGAATGCAGCTGGTGGCCCTGGTAGTAAATGAACAATGTTCAGAGAATTACGGCATTGCTAACACACTGAATGCCAGTTGCACGACTATGTTGTTCTAAATTGTTGTCTTCTATTGTATTCTGTTTTGAAGTTCAAAAGGTCTTGAAGTAGCAAAGCGAGTGCTGCAAGAAGTCAAATATTATTTTAAAATAATATATACATCATTTGGAAGATCAAACAGAATATGCTGATTTTTGCATTAAGATTTAATGCAACAATCTGCATATTCTGCGACTGAATACGTGATTCATTAGCATTGAAAACACATATCCAGAAAAGTATTTTTGTTATGTATTTCATGTCAAACTGTATTGTTTTAATATATTTAAGGAAATAAAACTGATGAGCTTTAATGTATTTTTAATAAAACCATGACCGCTACTTAATTTGCAACTTGTAATTGTCTTATTCCAGCATTATTCTCTATCTTAAGCTGCCTAACTTGTTAATTAATTACAACATCTGTAAGAAGTGAAAAAGTCAATTATTTTTCCAGGGTGTTAATTTGTGGTGCAAATGCAAATAAGGAAGTGGAAAAAGTCTGATTTCAAGGTGTTAGCCAATGTTAGATATGCAAATGAAGTGATTAGCCACATCCACACGAAATAACAAAGATTGAGTCATTACAATCCTGCACCTTAGAAAGTTAATCAAATCCGGACAAATATTTGTGAACTAGGAATATAGTGGTTAAAAATCTGTTCCGGAAGTTGCATTCAGAGCAAGCTATGAGACGAGACTTAGCATTTTTGAGCAGTTCATCACATGGAGTGGTGGCTGAAATGTATATCTAAATTGTATGCCATGTTCTTATCTGAAAGACTCATTTGTCTGCATGTCTTCTTTCTAGAGCTAATAGATGAGACAATGGTCAGATGTACACTAAAACCAGAGAACCTGTCGATTTGCTTTTATAAGAAAAGCAGAAACTATGTTTTCTCCAATTGCGAGTCCAACAAGAGGATTATATATTCCTCCTCCATCACATGCTCTCATTCATCATTTACACTTTTCCCAATGTGACAACCTGTCAGCACTGCCACTTCAGTAATTTCCCATATTTTTTTTAGTTTTGATCATCCACAACCCCTCTTGTTCTATAAAAATAGACGATATAAACGTGTATTTGCACCATGACAGCCAAATGGCATGTTTTTTCTAGCTAGCTGTTATCATATTGAACTGACTTTGTTTAAATGTTTGAAACTTCAGTTATGATGACTCAATTATACTTCAAAAAATTTACGCGGCACTCATAAGGCTTTCTGTTTTGTTTTATTTTTGCTCCAGTGGCTCAGAAAATCAAACTTTTGACGCAAACAACTATACGTGAACTTTTATTTTACAGCTAATGTCGGCATGGCTCATGCTTCACAGGAAGCAATTGGTTTTCTCAATTAGTTGTAAGCAACGGTTAGGGTGACATCACTCTTGAACCCTTCAAATGGCAAAAGGTCACCCACCCAAGCCCTAACACGGGAATCCAGATTTACAGCACCTTCAGGACAGCCATTCCAACACAGCGTGCACAGAACACAACTCCAGACAGAATGTAAATCAGCAGCTATTTTTAGAGAAGACCTCATTAAATGAATGGCTGTGGAGAGGTTACTGGAAGGTGGGAAAAGTTTGCCACATAGACACTGCATCAAGGTAATCCGGATCTATTGACACTCCATGATGTTGTCATTGAGGGAACATTTATATAATTGCAGTCCATTTACAGAAATTATTGGCAGATTAATAAAATTGACCCTTTATCCTTTTTTTACTACATTTAAGAGTTTTTTTTTT
>NW_015505930.1:542649-543968 GCF_001515645.1 Sinocyclocheilus grahami
TTTTTTTTTTATTTTTATAAAAAAAACACTTCAAACATGCAATTATTACTTGTATAATTTATGAATTATAATCTATCTATCTATCTATCTATCTATCTATTTGTAGATTTATTTTTACATGTTTATCCTAATATGCTTAGTTGATATTGCACATCACAATCATTTTGATGTCTAGTTCCAGGTTGATGTTGGTAGTTCAACAAGGACCAGCAGAGGTCAAACTGGGCCGAAAAGATCCCGAACAGCATTCTGATACCTTTGATGCACAAAAAGACATTTTTGGCTGTTAGTTTATAAATCTAATCCATCCTCCTGGCCAGTTTTTGTCGGATTCAATATGCACATTTATGTTATACACACAATTTTTTTTAATGCTACCTTACCTCCAAAATTACACATTTAAGCACAGTAGATGAGTTTCCAGATCCATCGCCATCTCCAAGATGACTGGGTATCTTTTTAGGGGGACCAAGAAACATTTCCTATGAACAACATTAATGAGATTGTGAGATTACCGAAAATATTACATTAAACTTTTGTTCTTAAGCCCCTTTGGTAAGAAACAACAGTATATTAAAATTGTGTTGTAGCACACGGACAGGATACATCACAGTGTTCGGGGAGAAAATAGCATATGTGCGTAATGAAACGTCAACAGCTTATCTGTGAATTTCAGCTAACGAGGATACATTTTTAGAGTGGTACCAAAGTTAATCAGTTGCAATTGCTGCATCTAGCAGTTATAAATATGTCATGTCACACATGCAAATATTAATTTCCAAATAAGATGTGATTCATCATGATAATCTGTAAATACCAGTGCTGTGTGTTTCTGGCCGTAACAGTTTAAATGATGATCTTACAACATAACCAACTGATGATTTTGGTCACAAACATGATACCATATATACCAGATTAGCTGCAGTACACATTTTCAGCACCAATTAATTTCAAACCCTGAAATCCTATTCTGGTCTTCAGATTGGATTAATTGCTTATTCATTTGTTCAAAATGCTTCACGTTGAATTTTCCACAGGCTGTAAAAGAAGCTGTATTGCAGAGAAAATTGTTTTTATGTTTTACGCTCAGGCCTGTCTTAACTTCTCAGTGGAATGTTTACGTTGGAAATCTAGTTCAAGCATAGGCGTCAGAAGCAAATATTGGAGTGGGTCCCCCCAGTGGACCCACCAACAAAGACTACATGATGCCTTTAAAAGCAACAAGCAAACAAATGATGAACATTCACTTAAATAGCAGCTTGTTTAGTGACAGAAAGTGAGTACACAGCCAGACCCACCTGAGCAACAGCTAAAATGCT
>NW_015505930.1:543978-544463 GCF_001515645.1 Sinocyclocheilus grahami
GTTTAATTTATTAGGGCATTCCTCAAGTGGTGGAATGGATTTGACTGACGAGCTCTGGAAAGTGAACAGACAAGACAGGGTCTTGTCCCACCCACATACAATATCCGACACCCATGAGTTCAAGAGTCCATTAACCAGCTCTCCCATGGCTAAATGATAACCAGCGAGAGGGTATTAGAAGGCTTCCAGCAGGTCAGAGCCTGATTCATTTGAAGTCACTGTGTGAAGAAATTAATGGTTTCCAAAATCAATCAAAAGGCTACAACTGTTTTACATTCTTCCACATGCACACAATGTGAAAAAGCCAGGTGCACTTGCAGTAAACTTATAAAACTGCCATACATATTTGAAACCAGAGCAGCAAAATTAACACTACGCTATAGGCCTGCCTTAAAACACAATACTGACCAATCATGCAGCATTTGTTTCCATCAATAATATTAAATATTTCCTTAATAATATTTTTAACTGTTAAAATAATTTTA
>NW_015505931.1:0-21470 GCF_001515645.1 Sinocyclocheilus grahami
AGAAATTAGCCTACTGATTGCCACCACTGATGGACAAAATGTTTTTATAATATAAAAAATATCTGTATGACAGTATGTTCTGCAGTTTTTCCCTGCTGTGCCGAATATCTATACTTTTCAAAGTATCATATCGAAGTTAGAAATTCAAATATTGTGACAAGATTAATTTTGTAGGGTGCCACAAATTTGTTAAAATTTCCAAAGGGTGCCGCGACTAAAGAAAGTTTGGGAAACACTGGTATAAACCACCATTTTCCTGATGTCAGCTTCTGTCCGCTCTGGTGTCTCTTCTCTTGCACTTCAGTGAGGACGAAGCCCAGTGTTTCCACAGTATTTGTTCCCTGGTGTCTTACACAGACCCCAAAAAGCGTTACATTGACCAGACTTTCCTCATTTCACATGCCTCATGCATGAGCTTTGATGACCTTGCCAATAAGTGGGAATCTGGAAGCTGATAGCCTGCTCTCACCAAACCTGTTTGAGTTCTACTCTGACTGGATCATGTGGATCTTCGCTGATCTACCTTTCACTGACGCTATCAGAGTGCTGGATGTCTATCTAATGGAGGGCTACAAAGCTTTATACCGTGTAGCTCTTGCTCTAGGTCTCCGTGTCTTCACGAGTGGCCCACGTCGATGACTTCAGACAGGACATGAAGAATTTTGTGCAGAATGTGGGACGGCACAGTACTATTGGCACTCTACCTCGGAGGGCTTTTAGTAGTTGCCCACACGCAAAGAGCTGACTTATCTCTTCAATGCCAACAAGGATGCACTAATTCATAAGGACATCCACAATAAGAGGTGAGGAGTTTGTGAAGTCATGTTTTGTGTTCTCTGTAATTAATAATTAGTTCTTTACAAAAATGTTCTGAATTCCTGTGATATATAAAACTGTATTTTTGATATTGACAATAAAACTGCAACAAATATCTTTTTTTCCCCCTAAGCTCATACCAAGCTATGGATTTTCGGACCTTCAGCTCCTCTGTAGTGACTGAAACAGATGAGGGTGGTCTGGGCTTGGATTCCAGAGCGATTTGCTTTATTCAGTCCTGTGCAGCTATTCGCTACAAATGTTCATGGCAGAAGTCTCTCCTCGTAAGTTATTATAATTCTACAGAGGCACACTTACAAGAATGACACTATCAATATACAGTAACCTTATAATTTAAAAATGTTAATGTTAATGTTAAATGAGTTAATTAACTAAAATTGTTGTTTTGGTTAAATGGTTAAAATATATTAAACATACATACAGTGTAGATAATAGTAATTACTAATAAATTTCAGCAGTTATTACTCCAGCCTTCAGTGTCACATGATCCTTCAGAAATCATTCTAATATGCTGATTTCGTGCTCAAGAAACATTTATGATTATTATCACAGTTGAAAACATGTGCTGTTAATGTCACAAATTCGGTCCATGGACTTCCGTTTATTCACCACCAGAGGTCACCCTTTCCATTACATTGACTCTCGCAAAACACAAACTGTTGCATAGCACCCCGGACTACATATCCCATCATTCATTGCACGGTTTGCACACTGCACTGATTGCACTCATTGCACACAGCTGTTTCTTATCACCTCACTCACTATATAAACACCCACTCAAACTGCCATTCTCGGCTGAGTATTGTTTAGTCTGTACCCCTTTCCGAGTCTCCGTGTTTTCCTTGTTTTGCCTTGCCTGTTTTTGCGGTTTCTGATCTTTGCCTGTTTTCCTGGATTTTTCCCTCTCGTCTCGCCCCTGTGATTCTGTCTGCCGATCGGTGAACTACGCTAGCCCTAGGACTATTCTTGTGTTTTTGCCCGCCATATACCTGTTTGCCATTGTTCGACCCTGCCTGTTATACCACGTCTCTAATAAAAGCTTGCAGATGGATCCTCACGTCTCGTCAGCCCCGTTACAGTTAATATTTTTTGTGTAAACCATGATACACTTTTTTTCAGGATTCTTTGAAACAAAATAAAGTAAAAAATAATATATATATATATATATACATACAGTATATAAGGGGCACAATCCTACTGTTTTACTGTTGAAAACTGCAGATTTTTTTAATACAAAATCTTAGAGAAAATACTGAAATTGCAGTATTTTTGTTACATTTTGATTTGCTTATGCTTGGCCTCATGGCAACACAGATTTGTGGGGCTTTCTTGTCGTCTGATTGGGCTCAGAAGAATTGTGATGAAAAGGAATTTAAGTTCTTTGGCACAGGAGAGTGTTTTGTTTTCACTGTGAGTAAGTCTACATTTGCCATCTGATTCAACTGATTTGTTGAGCTTTAAACTGCATGCTACATTGTATGATATATGATTTGAGGTAAATAAATCAATTAATAATTTCATCAAATCAACTTTTCAGCTACGACCAGGAATGTAACGGTATCAGTGTACAGTGCTGCAGATCTCTGGGATGTCTAGTTCTCTGATTAGCACTCATGTGGACCGACCCACTGGGAGTCTCTCAGAATCAAAGATACGAGTCTGCATCATTCTGCCCATTTTCAAACATCAAATTCATGGCAGGAGATGATGAGACACTTTTTATTGGTGAGCTGGTTTTGTTTATCATCTCAAAAGACATGAAAGTTTTCAGCATGTAATTCAGGCTCAGGTATCCCCTATTGTTATTATAAAAACATGGCACCCGTGCTGCCTCTCAGACTAATATTTGCATGCCCTGAATGCGCATTTCACCTGCAAACGTGCTGGAACGCTGCCTATGTGTCAACATTACTGGGAAAAACAGCCTCTTCCTTAATTTAGACTAAATGTTGTGTATACACTCCTCTACATACGGCTCTTTATGTGTGCTCTCTATTCTGCAGGTGGCGATGGTGGCCACGCGCTGCACCTGCAGGCTGACCTGTCAGCTGGCTGTTCTGAACACTGTGATACGTTTGAGAGTCCACCTCTCTGCAGGGGGATGCTTCAAGATCCAGTCTCTAGAGGTGTGGAGAATCCAGCACTCTTTGTTTGTTCCACCACTGCTTTCACAGTGAAGACTGTGGAGGAAATGTGTTCACTGTCCACATATATCATTATTATTATTTGTTCTTTTTTTATTATCATTATTATTTTTTTTACATTTTTTATGTATATTTATGACTTGTTAGATTATTTTAATTTTGTTTGTACTCCAGTTGTTCACTGTATTTCTGGAATAAATAAAGTTTGTAAAGGTAGTATTCAAACAGCAGTTTATTGACTATTAATGAATAACATTAAAATAGAGAACTCTTACACCAGATGAAAAGGGATTTAAGTTCTTTGGCACAGGAGAGTGTTTTGTTTTCACTGTAAGTCTACATTTGCCATCTGATTAAATTGATTTGTTGTAAATAACAAATAAATTAATAATTTAATCAAATCAACTTTTCAGCTACGACCAGGAATTGAACGGTATCAGCGTACAGTGCTGCAGATCATGGCGGTGGTAAATAAAGGGGACATGGAAAGCAAATATTTAAATGAAAGGTGAGTAAAATACTGAGGCTTGTTGCATGAAGTCAGTTACAATGGCTACCCAAGTCTGAGCAAACACTGGTTTTTCGGCAGGGGTGGTTAACTGGCCCTCAAGGTCCACAGTTCTGAAGATTTTTACTCCAACCAAAATCAAATACACTTGAAAAATCTAATCAAAGTTTTCAGGTTTACTGAAATTACAGGCAGGTGTGTTTGATCAAGCTTGGAGCTAAACTCTGCAGAGCAGTGGTCCTCGGTGGCCAGAGTTGTTCACCCTTGCCATATCTTGCTCCAAATGAAAGCAGTTCACAGTTAAAGGTGCTATTTATGTATTTTATATAGGCTATTTAAGAAATATTTTTTATATTATGTCCTTAACACATTACACAAGCAATTATGGTTTATTAATATGAAACTTTTCATTTAAATATAAATAAACGCTTTAGAACATAAAAAGTTTTAAAAGGACTAAGTTTACATGTTTTCATTTAAGATCTTTGTGAACATATACAAATTAAGTATTACGTAAAAAAAATGAGCTTTTATTACTGACGGAAAAAACAAATAATGATCTATTAATCATCACGGTCTGTCATTGTCAGTGTTGGGGGTAACGCATTACAAGTAACGTGAGTTACGTAATCAGATTACTTTTTTCAAGTAACTAGTAAAGTAATGCATTACTTTTTAATTTAAAAGAGAATATCTGAGTTACTTTTTCAAATATTGATTGACAGCTCTCCTGTCCCCATGTTGAGAGAAATCAGAAGATGTTACTGTAGTTCTAAAATAAATATGAATATGCATTAATTCATCTCACTCACAAAAAACAAAATCACGGATTCAGTATTCCTCAAAATGAATAAAAAAATGCAACTCGGAATATGACGCAAACCTGCAGTAATTAATGTTAAACAACACAAATATCCTTTATGTATTTAATCCCATTCTATTAACCAATGTCTTTGCTTCTGACCTTCGATGATCCAGTTCAACCATGCTAATAAGCTAAAATTACTCTAGACAAACATTTGTGTGTCTTTCTTTTATTGCTGAAGTGTGTTGAAATTTCTTCTTCTGCATTCGACTGTACGGATGTAAATTTACATTCCCTTCAGCCTGAGGCTTATTCATTTCACTTTTGGTGTGAAAAGGCTTTTATATTTGCCAAAAATAAAACTTTTTTATTTTAAAAACATCAAGCAAGCCCTGTCCAGATTTTAAAAAGTAACGCAAAAGTAACGTAACGCATTACTTTCCATAAAAAGTAACTAAGTAACGTAATTAGTTACTTTTTTATGGAGTAACGCTATATTGTAATGCATTACTTTTAAAAGTAACTTTCCCCAACACTGGTCATTGTTGATTTCTACTGATTTCAGTGCCTAAACTGGTCGTTATTACAGACAGCAGACCTTCCATCCAGTTGAGTAGCGTTTCTTTTCCCAGTGATCCCTTATGAAAATTAACCAGGTATTTTTTTTTTAATTACCATTTTTTTTTTTATAACCACAGTTTTACTGCAAATACCATGGTTAAACTATGGTTAGTGTAGCAAAACCATACATGTTCGTAAGAGATTCCCCTCAATCCGTGTATCATTCGATCATTCGTTTTTTGATTTAATATTGAAAGTAGAAAAATGAGAAAACGGCTCCTTTTTCGTTTTTTTGTTTTTTTTCCCAAAAAACGAAAAACAAGAATTCAGCTTAAATTTTCGTTTTTCGTTCATGGGTGGAAAAATAAATAAACACCTTGAATATTCGATTTCTACACATGGGCGGGAATTAAACGCCCCTTTCTGCTGATTGGTCAACCGAAGATCAAACCCATCATCAGTTCTTCCGCAGAATCATGCAGCAGAATAATAGTCCTCCACTGCTGCAGTTGTAAGGATTAATAACCCATTTTATCAATTTCATATTTTTCTCATCAAACAGACTAATCAATAGCTCGACACAACTTGTACCGGGCAGAGTCTAGACAGGTCTTTCTTCTGTGTAGACCAGCGGTTCTTAAAGTGATAGGGGGTCCGAGAAATAATTAGCTATAGCCTAAATTATTTCCAGACTGTAAAGTCGCTTTTTTTTTTATCATGATACATAGGCCTACTGTGATTTATTCCAAAGTGACTTATATGATGCATTTAACGTCAAATAATCTAAATGAAGCCTTTTAAAAGACAAGTATTGGCTGTGGTTGATGTTTGTGGCATGCGCCAGAAAGATGCTCAAGGAGACCGAGACGCGCTAAACTCTCATTCAGTGACTAATAATGGTTAACTTATCATTTGTAACAGCAGTGTTCAGTTGGAGGGAGGGGTGACATCAGTGACCCTGCGTGGGGACAGACAGCAGTTCTACGTCGGGACAGAAGCAGCACAGATCTACAATTTAGGCTACACTGACTTCAAACCAGAGCTTATTGCTACAAATCATAACAGTGCTGCAAAGGATGTGGCCTTTCCTTTGTGAGTGAAACAACTTCAGTGCTTTGTGAGCACCTTCCTTCTGCCACTTGAGGGAGACATAAGCTTTATATCGGAGTCCTTAGTCAAAACCCTTCATCTATTTGTGCAAATCCTCTCCCGTCAACTCTCTTTTACTCTCAACAGTGGGACGTCATATATATATATATTACTTTATACTTAATGCTATATTACACTTTTGATCTATTAATTAGTATTTTCTAATTAAATATATATATATGATTTTTTGGACAAAATAATTTTAAATGTATATTTATATAGTTAATAGACATAGACTACAAAGTTACAAAACTCCAATATTTATTTCACAGGGTGAATTCAGTAATAAATTATACAAAAATAATTATTTATGTTTAAATTATGCACAAACGTGTTAATTGATTCATCGTTTAACATATTTGGAGTCCCAAACAATTCATTTGCAGCTGAGATAGCTTACTTTATTTGATAACTTTTTTTGTCAGCTTGGAATGATGGGAAGATTCGCGTGTTCACCCCAGAGAGTGGGAAGCTGAGTCTAATAATTCATAATGCCCACAGTATGGGAGTGACTGCCATAGCAGCGACCAATGACTGCAAGAGGTTTGTCAGAAGAAGGACAGTACAGCACATCAGATGCACATCAAAAACTCACTTTTGAGAGCTGTGCTCCTGATTTAGAATAAACACTACATTACTGTACATTGTCCCATTTTTACCAAATATGTCATGATAAATATATGGTTGTGAAATATTGATTTGAGATTAAATTTATTTATTTTTTGAGAAAAAAAGCATGCAGCGTGATAAATACATTATTGTTCAAAAGTTGGTGGTAAGTAGTTTTTTATGTACAGTACTTTTCAATACTTTTATTGAGCCAGGATGATTTAAATTGATTGAAAAAATTACAGTAAAGACATTCATAATGATACAAAAGGTTTCCCATTCAAATAAATATTTTTAAATAATAAGAAATGTTTCAGCATATTAGAATGATTTCTGAGGGAAAGTGCGACACTGAAGACTGGAGTAATGGAAAATTCTGCTTTGCCATCACAGGAATAAATTACCTTTTAAAATATATTCAAATTATATAAAAAATTATAGAAAATTGTTATAATATGTCACAGTATTACTGTTTTTACTGTATTTGTGATCAAATGCAGCTTTGGTGAGCATAAACTATGTCTTTTAAAAATATTTTTAAAAAGGTCTTTATGAAACATTTGAACTGTAGCGTACTGAACATAAGAAATTAGTTGCCTTGGATAACGGTCAAGTACACAGTTTAGCTTTCATTATACAACCATATTTGTCCATAGAAGGGCACAGTTGGCCAGTCAGAATCAAATTTTACAGAGCCATGTAAAAAGTAGAGATTATTTATTTTTGTAGAATGCAGAATAAATGTATGCCTTGACATCTCGTTGTAATGAAGGTGAGAGTCTGGGAGATATTCCAGAACACATATCGGCTCATTGAGATCATGAAGGAGCACAAAGCTACGGTTAACTGCATTAAGATCAAGAGTAACGACAAGGAGTGTGTGACGGCCAGCTCTGATGGAGCTTGCATCATCTGGGACCTGGTGTAAGTTTGAAGAGCATCAAATCATAGATAATTAATGTAGACATACTGAGGGAAAGTTCTTGCCCACAAGTTCTTCCTCTGTGCACAAGCTTGTCATGTGTTAAAAAGTTAAATCAACCACCCTCACATGAACCAAACATTCAAAGTGCAGATTTGCTTTGTGGAAAAACATTCTGTTTGATGTAACCCTTCACCATATTTGTCTGTGTTCTTCTCATTTCCCATCCAGGAGGTTTGTGAGGAATCAAATGGTCTTGTCCAACACCCTGTTCAGTGCTGTATGTTACCACCCTGAGGAATTCCAGATCATCACCAGTGGCACTGACAGAAAGGTACAAGGCTAGACCGATCTAGACTGATGTACTGGCATGTGTTTGAGAAAAATGTGGCCAGAAAGAAAGAGTGACAGATAGGTGAGAGAGTAGACAGAAAGAAAAAAAAACTGATAGATACTGTGTGCACAACAACAAGCTGACAGAAAGCTCTCCCAGTTTCCTGTGGACGTAGTATGATCTGCTCATTCTACTCCGTGCCAAATAGTCCATCTGCTAGTCTTAGGGCACAGCATCAGTGCCCATTTAAAGACCGCAGTTTATTAGCATACATGTGTGCTGCTGTGTATTAAACATATGTCCATCACACAAAAGAAGAGGAAAGAATGAGACCCTTAGAATCTGTAGGAAAAAAAAAAGAGTAAAGATTTTAGAGCATGGAGCTGTTCTGTTTTATTTCAAGATCTTATATTTTTGGCAAGTAGCACAACTTATTATCAACAATGGTATTAAAGGAAAGTGTGCAACATTTTGATTAAAGAATTGCTGCAGTTGGACAAAGAACAAACCTGTTTGGTTTACATGTACCATCTAATAGCAGTAATTAATAATACTCCAGACTGTAGCCAAATAAACACAAATGTGAATCCATTGTTGTCCAGGAAAAGCAGCCAAATCCGGAACAGTAGGTACAGTACTTGAAAGGACACAATACTGGGGTCATGCCGGATATCCAGTGCTGGCGCAAAGCCTGCTGGGAAAAAGCCATCTTAATGAGAAGTTCCAGACCTGCTCTGTCTGCAGTTCGAACAGTGCTCAAACCTTTTAAAACTTGATAGAATTACTTTTTTTGTTATTTGTTTTCAGCACAGTATCATAAGTATGAGGTTTGATACAGTCTGATTGTATATTTTAATGAATGAAAATAACTTCTGTTTCTTTTTCTTTTTTAATGAATAATCCAATTATCTAAAAAAGAGAATGCTATGTCACATCAGTGAACATCTCCATTACTGCTAAAAATGCAATCAGTGGTCACAACTCACCAGGAATTCGATTTATGTAATATCTGTTGTATACAGGTTCAGATGCAACAACCCAAGACCAAAAACAAAGGCTTAGAGCCGTTTGTTTTTTCTTATGTTGCACTATAACAAATTACATCTTGATATTTCTGTTGCGATTACATCAGTTCTTTGCTGAGTGCATGCTGAGAAATTACATTGTCTTTCTTTCTTTTTTTTTCATTATTTGAATTGTTGCTGTCTTATCAGATTTGTCATCCATCTTTGTGGATTTTTTAATCTGATTTTTATTTTATTTAATTAACATGATTATGTATTTATTTATTTTTCCACCGTTAAAACTAAGATCTAGACCAGAATAGGACATTTGAAATGCAATTTTACCTTTGAACAGATTGGCTACTGGGAGGTTTATGATGGTTCAGCAATCAGAGAACTCGAGGGCTCCTTGTTTGGAGCTATAAATGGCATGAGCATTTCTGAGGATGGAAAATATTTTGTGACTGGTAGGTACCTTCGGTATCTTTTCACATACAGAGTCATTCTTCTGTCATATGGCGGATGTAACAGAAACAACAGGTGGCACAATAAACAATATAAACAGAAGTATTTTTAACTGTGCCAAAAAGTATCATTCGCGAAACAGTTGGATAAATGTCTCCTCACCAGGTCTAAATAAACACTTGCAGAATTCAAACTGATCCCGGCAGTTATTTTTAAATGAGTTTCACAGTTTGAGTTGATGATGTGCTAATCTAACATTTCTGTTTTTAGTGCATATTCATGTCGCTTTCTGCACTTAATCTCTCTTTCAGGTGGAGATGACAAATTACTGAAGCTCTGGCACTATTCTGATGGTGAAGTGACCCATGTTGGCATCGGGCACAGTGGAAGCATCACAAATGTGAGGATCTGTCACAACAGCAGATATATTGTCAGCACCAGTGCCGATGGAGCTATCCTGAGGTGGAGATACCCACAAACCTCATAGAACCCTAAACAGTGAATAATGGATATAATGCAGTTCAGATATACATTTGCACTGACTGTCTTTAACAAAGAAATTTATTTTTGTTATAAAACTTACATTTGTCCTTTACTAAAGATTTAGGAACCAACAAAATCGATGTTACAATGTCTGTAAAATATTTAGGAGCAAATGCATTTACAGTGTATGGCCCTTTGGATTTATTTAGTATATTTAAAATATAATATTACAAACTTCAGGGGAAAACCCAGAAATGACAAATGGTTACCTTCCGTTCCTTTTTCTTGCAAATAATTGTATTGGAAATTAGGTTATGAATTCTTGCGAGATTTAAAGGTACCATTAAACAGTCCAATTCCAGTCATTTCATTGAAATAAAGCAGCCTAGAGCCCCAGTTTCTGAGGACTTTTTGTGAACTGCGCTGTCAGCTAATATATCACCTGAGAAGCTCCAGAGAGCTGCCGGGGGAGGCTTGGAGAAGTACAGCACGGTGTGTGAACCCAGCATCTGGATGTGCCTGTCCCAAATTTCCTCTCACCTCAGAGGAACAGACTCAATAATGAATATCTTAACCCCTAACAGTAAGGATATTCGGCCACATAAATTTTCAGAAAAGTGGATGCTCTGCTTAATTAAATATATATATATGATTTTTTGGACAAAATAATTTTAAATGTATATTTATATAGTTAATAGACATAGACTACAAAGTTACAAAACTCCAATATTTATTTCACAGGGTGAATTCAGTAATAAATTATACAAAAATAATTATTTATGTTTAAATTATGCACAAACGTGTTAATTGATTCATCGTTTAACATATTTGGAGTCCCAAACAATTCATTTGCAGCTGAGATAGCTTACTTTATTTGATAACTTTTTTTGTCAGCTTGGAATGATGGGAAGATTCGCGTGTTCACCCCAGAGAGTGGGAAGCTGAGTCTAATAATTCATAATGCCCACAGTATGGGAGTGACTGCCATAGCAGCGACCAATGACTGCAAGAGGTTTGTCAGTGGAGGGGGAGAAGGACAGTACAGCACATCAGATGCACATCAAAAACTCACTTTTGAGAGCTGTGCTCCTGATTTAGAATAAACACTGTACATTACTGTACATTGTCCCATTTTTACCAAATATGTCATGATAAATATATGGTTGTGAAATATTGATTTGAGATTAAATTTATTTATTTTTTGAGAAAAAAAGCATGCAGCGTGATAAATACATTATTGTTCAAAAGTTGGTGGTAAGTAGTTTTTTATGTACAGTACTTTTCAATACTTTTATTGAGCCAGGATGATTTAAATTGATTGAAAAAATTACAGTAAAGACATTCATAATGATACAAAAGGTTTCCCATTCAAATAAATATTTTTAAATAATAAGAAATGTTTCAGCATATTAGAATGATTTCTGAGGGAAAGTGCGACACTGAAGACTGGAGTAATGGAAAATTCTGCTTTGCCATCACAGGAATAAATTACCTTTTAAAATATATTCAAATTATATAAAAAATTATAGAAAATTGTTATAATATGTCACAGTATTACTGTTTTTACTGTATTTGTGATCAAATGCAGCTTTGGTGAGCATAAACTATGTCTTTTAAAAATATTTTTAAAAAGGTCTTTATGAAACATTTGAACTGTAGCGTACTGAACATAAGAAATTAGTTGCCTTGGATAACGGTCAAGTACACAGTTTAGCTTTCATTATACAACCATATTTGTCCATAGAAGGGCACAGTTGGCCAGTCAGAATCAAATTTTACAGAGCCATGTAAAAAGTAGAGATTATTTATTTTTGTAGAATGCAGAATAAATGTATGCCTTGACATCTCGTTGTAATGAAGGTGAGAGTCTGGGAGATATTCCAGAACACATATCGGCTCATTGAGATCATGAAGGAGCACAAAGCTACAGTTAACTGCATTAAGATCAAGAGTAACGACAAGGAGTGTGTGACGGCCAGCTCTGATGGAGCTTGCATCATCTGGGACCTGGTGTAAGTTTGAAGAGCATCAAATCATAGATAATTAATGTAGACATACTGAGGGAAAGTTCTTGCCCACAAGTTCTTCCTCTGTGCACAAGCTTGTCATGTGTTAAAAAGTTAAATCAACCACCCTCACATGAACCAAACATTCAAAGTGCAGATTTGCTTTGTGGAAAAACATTCTGTTTGATGTAACCCTTCACCATATTTGTCTGTGTTCTTCTCATTTCCCATCCAGGAGGTTTGTGAGGAATCAAATGGTCTTGTCCAACACCCTGTTCAGTGCTGTATGTTACCACCCTGAGGAATTCCAGATCATCACCAGTGGCACTGACAGAAAGGTACAAGGCTAGACCGATCTAGACTGATGTACTGGCATGTGTTTGAGAAAAATGTGGCCAGAAAGAAAGAGTGACAGATAGGTGAGAGAGTAGACAGAAAGAAAAAAAAACTGATAGATACTGTGTGCACAACAACAAGCTGACAGAAAGCTCTCCCAGTTTCCTGTGGACGTAGTATGATCTGCTCATTCTACTCCGTGCCAAATAGTCCATCTGCTAGTCTTAGGGCACAGCATCAGTGCCCATTTAAAGACCGCAGTTTATTAGCATACATGTGTGCTGCTGTGTATTAAACATATGTCCATCACACAAAAGAAGAGGAAAGAATGAGACCCTTAGAATCTGTAGGAAAAAAAAAAGAGTAAAGATTTTAGAGCATGGAGCTGTTCTGTTTTATTTCAAGATCTTATATTTTTGGCAAGTAGCACAACTTATTATCAACAATGGTATTAAAGGAAAGTGTGCAACATTTTGATTAAAGAATTGCTGCAGTTGGACAAAGAACAAACCTGTTTGGTTTACATGTACCATCTAATAGCAGTAATTAATAATACTCCAGACTGTAGCCAAATAAACACAAATGTGAATCCATTGTTGTCCAGGAAAAGCAGCCAAATCCGGAACAGTAGGTACAGTACTTGAAAGGACACAATACTGGGGTCATGCCGGATATCCAGTGCTGGCGCAAAGCCTGCTGGGAAAAAGCCATCTTAATGAGAAGTTCCAGACCTGCTCTGTCTGCAGTTCGAACAGTGCTCAAACCTTTTAAAACTTGATAGAATTACTTTTTTTGTTATTTGTTTTCAGCACAGTATCATAAGTATGAGGTTTGATACATTCTGATTGTATATTTTAATGAATGAAAATAACTTCTGTTTCTTTTTCTTTTTTAATGAATAATCCAATTATCTAAAAAAGAGAATGCTATGTCACATCAGTGAACATCTCCATTACTGCTAAAATGCAATCAGTGGTCACCACTCACCAGGAATTCGATTTATGTAATATCTGTTGTATACAGGTTCAGATGCAACAACCCAAGACCAAAAACAAAGGCTTATAGCCGTTTGTTTTTTCTTATGTTGCACTATAACAAATTACATCTTGTAATCGTTTATGAACCTCACAATATTTATCATAATCTATGCTTACACTAGCTCCCCGAGCAACCCCCCCCAATTGTCCACTACAACATTGGAAGGTCCCATGACTTTTCCAGTTGCTGCGATTTACAGGAAATAAATAAATTAAAATATCATATTTTATTACAATTTCTACTTGATAAAATGTTTTAGAGCTTGGCATAGCTAGAAAACGGTTAAAAATGCCATGGAGTTTTAGAATTAAGAATTCTAAAGGTCTAGAAAGCACATTTTTAAAATTAGGCTTTTTCAGGACAACAGGAAGGGAAAAAAGTTGCTGAAAAGGTGAATTAAAATAAGAAACATTTTGATTTTTATATGTTTTGGCTTATTTTAATGGCATGTCTTTAAATAATTTGAAGTTATCTTCAGGCCGCATAAGGGGCACCGAATTGAGTCAATAATTTAGAAGCACAAGGATATATATATATATATATATATATATATATATAAATGAATAATCCTCAGAATATTTAACATCATCTGCATTTACACAAATATTCTGAATATAGAAGAAATATTCTGGTATTAATGTAAGTTATTCATAAACTGATTATTAAAATATTCCGGTTTAGATAGACTCATTTGTATAAGTAACATGAACTACATATTGCATATTATCACAATACTGTGTGCTAGTGTGAAGGAGAATTATTGAGTTCATTAAAATACTGTCCAAACTGCAGCAAAATCGTTTGAAAGAGCGAGTTTTTTTTTTTTTTCAGATTATGTTGTTATGTGTTAACGGGAATATTCCAATAGCTTGTACCATATACAATCTTTTAAAGAAGGCTTTATCTGAATGTGGACATTAATTAGAAAACAACGATAATTAAATACATAAAATATGCAATGTCTATTTGTGTTTGGAGGGCAAATATTGGTGAGCAGCGATGAAGCAGGTAAATAGCTACAGGTGTAAATAAACTTCCGTTGGTGGATTATTCATTTCCACATGCATTTCTCCCAATACGTGTTCAAAGTAAACCAGGCTAATAAGATTCATAGTGGGAGGGTAGAAAGGCGTGTATCTACCATTCAGACGCACATACTCCAACCAAGCCAGAGAAAGAGGGAGCGGGCGAAAAACGGCCAGTAATGGTCATCCACACACAAGTCCACTGTAGGTGTGGTGTAGAGAACAAGAGTTGTGTCTGAGGCATGGAGTTAAGACTAGTGTAATTCCAGGTGCGTACGAGAGCGTCATGGAGAAAGCGAAACGAGCGCAGCTGAGATCAGCGCTAGGGAACGCCGTGGACGCGTTAGTCATCAGGAGCCTCGGCGCAGACACCGGCGCCTTTTACAGTCTGCTTTTCGTCGTCGTGATGCTTTAGTGATGTAGATTTTCGAGACGCACAGGCGGGAGCGCCGTGTCTTCAGTTCACACCATAGTGCACTTGTTTCTCTACTGACTTCCACTGATCGGTTTGGGTGAAACAACAGACTAAACATGGATACGCCGAGGGAAACCAGGAAACAAACAATCAAAGCCAAATCAGCCAAGCGCAAGAATAAGACGCACAAGTCCCAAAAGCTGTTCAGAAGGAAATCGTTAAAATCGCTTGGAAATTTTATAAGCAGGATTGTCAAAACTTTGGGCACTTTGGCACACTTGGGGGACGCAGACCAGCCGGACGCGGCGGCGGAGGATGATGATGGTGGGTTTGGAGACACTCTGAGCGCCCACAACTCTGGGAATTACAGAGAGACCTCGGTGAGGAAGACCGCTGCGCCCTCATCTTCTTATGGATCTGTCAAAGAAAGACTGTCCTGGAGCTACGGCGAGAAAACGCCGGGAGTGCAGGGTCTGAAGAATCACGGAAACACCTGTTTCATGAACGCCGTGGTGCAGTGCTTGAGTAACACGGAACTTCTGGCAGAGTATTTGGGTCTGGAGCAGTATAAATGTGAATTAAATGAGCGGAGGATCAACGGGATGATGAGGAACGAGGAGGTCAGAGGGGAGGTGACGGAGAAGCTGGCATCGCTAGTTAGGGCGCTCTGGACGCTCGATTACACGCCTCAGCTGTCGGTGGAATTTAAGGTGAGTTTCGATCCATTTACAGAACACGAACGCCCCCCTTAAGCAAGTGTAGATAGCTTCTTTGAAAGAACGTTTGCTTTTTTCAGTATAGAGTGGAATCGTTTTATTTGATTCAAACTGAAGCTAAGATCAACAGGTAGATTTGACGGAGAGACTGATTTAGAGAGCCATTTAAAAGATTCTGTAAGGATCCGAGTCAAATGAGCTAGATCGCTATTTTGACTCGGATCTTAATGAATCCGGTTCTTAAAATCGGTCTGAACGATTCGTTCATTAAATGGACTGAATTGTTCCCGAGTTGGGCGTACTGAACCTATAAGCTTTCGGACATTGATGTGGGTTCACTGGCTAGCTAGCACAGTGACGCAAATGACTAGACTTCCTCATCACTAATTCAAAAGTCCACAGTCCAGAATTTGGTGGAAGTGGGAGGGGCTTAGAGTAGGAGGCGACAGGTGAATCACCTGTCAACAGTTCGACCAACTGGTTTTGCAAGATTGCAGAATGTTTTTAATTGTCAAAAGGAGTTATGTTAGAAAAACAGCAGGCTAATTTGTTTTTATTCTCTTTTTTTTCTTTTCACAAGAATGCAAATAGATTTTCATGTTGCGTACTGACAATGACACTTTTAAGCATTATGCATTTAAAAGCAATCAGATTAGCAGGATAAGAATTCTGTCATCTGCTAACAACAATCATAGATTGCTCACAGCTATTTAGTTGTGTGCATATGCCTTGAAGGCACAGTATCTACAGTCTTGTAATGCTTGTGCAGAGACAGAGAGAGAGAGCGCGCTGCACATTAGTTCAAATTCTTAACAGACTTTGCCCCTGGTGTTCCCTTTCATTCAGATCTACCCGGTTCACTGTGGACAGTTTCAGCTGTCTATAGACCTCATTATCTTACAGTATCAAATGTATCCAAATGTACTCTTTTAAAAGCCAGCCTCTCCCAGAATTTCACTGTATAAGCAATTATTGTGTAACATTATTTAAGAATACTGTAAGAATGTCTTCAGTGTATTTAATGACAAATTGAAAAGTCTCTCTTTGTTTGTGTGTGTGTGTGTGTGTGTGTGTGTGTGTGTGCAGGTTTATCCTCCATGGTGGAGGATAAACTAAGATGCATGTTTCTGATAACTGTCCCATTTCCATGCATTCCTCTTAACTTCTCAACAACACCTTTTTTCAATTTGAATATATATTATATAACCAATGTAATTTTAGTTCCTCTGCACTTCCATATAGAAACAGATTGCAATATGATATATAACATAATATTAATAGTTGTATTAGTAATAATTAATCAAATTCCATGCTTGTCTTGTTTACGGGGTTTGATATTGAATACAGTAAAGACATGAAACTGTGTGGTAGAGACCACAGTGGATATTTAGTCTCTGAGGTGAGGTGATAAATGATGACGGTGAGGAGGAAGGGCATCGCTGATGGTCAGGGGAAAGAGAATAATACAGCGTCTGGAGATCAACAGAAATGAATGACTGTCCTCCATATGGAGAAACAAGACAGACTTGATTACTTTTATCTGTCTCTCTGTTTTCCTGCTCTCTGATTTTCCTTCCTTCCTGTCTGCCTCTAAATCAGGGGTGTCAGTCTCAACACCCTCTCATGGCAATTTGTAACTATTCTGAATAGTTGGGCGAATGGATGGCAAAGTAATTAGTATGAATTTGTACATCTCATTCATATGTTTTTGTACGATCTGATTTCGCCCCACTGGCAGTTTAGGACTGGACCTTCATGCTTATTATTTTCTAAAAATTGTATGTTTCTGTACAAATTTGTACGAAAACATTGAGACATTGATCTCTTGATATCTGGTTGCATGCAAATAAAAAAAAACAAAGTGCAGAATGAGCTTTATGCTTTGTGAAAAATATTGTGGTAAAACAAATGGAAACTTACATATTACAAATAGGGCCTACATAATAAATTTGCAACTTGCCTTACTTTTTAGTATTAAAAATACCTTTGTAGTATTAACCACGCTCAAAATTGTACAGCTTTTTACTTAACAGAGTCAAATTTGTATATAATCTGTCCACCTTATTGCTGTTAGCAACAAATTGGGAAAAAAAATTGGAAAAAAGAAATGGCTGGCTCTGGGACAGTTGCATGATGTGTGTAATTAAAAGAATGACAAATTAAGACAAAGTTAATCTGTCCTGACGTACAAGTAAAATTTAACATGTTGAATATTTCATACTAAGAAACAATATGGACAACATATTGTTGCTTTCTTTTCACCATGTTTTTACTTTTCATTTTTACCCTCAAATCATCCCACAGGTCAGATTGGATTCCCCAGTGAGCCATATTCAGCCCACTGGCTATGTCTTTGACACCTCTGGTCTAAATGGAAAAAGCTAGTCGATTCTAAAATGAAAAGAAGAATGTAGTAAAGGCACATTCCTGTCTGGTAAGCTTAAGAATAGGAGAGAAACTCTGCTAGAGGTGCTGAAGCTGAGGTTATGTAATGCCGTCATTCATCATGTTGCTTAGTGAATTGGAAATGGAACTAAGACAGGTCCGTATTAACCTGCTAGACTTGTTTGTCATTCTTGTGTAAGAGAAGGGAGAGGGTTGTCCTCGGAAGGAAGTGAATGGAGACCAGTAATTTATGTCTAAACTCATTCTCACACAAATTATATTAGCTGCTGTTTAACCTTTGGAACAGAAATTAAATATTTTACAGTTTACAGGGTTTCAAAGTCTCTATGCTGTTATGTTTAGCGACTTATATGATGTTCAAACAGTCTGTTGCAGTATGAAAGGGTTAATTGTTGATCCATCACTTGCTTGCAACCAGTTGTGAGGAAGAAAGTCAAACTTAGTCAGTTGAATTTAAATCTGTTAAAGGGGTCATATAATGCTTTTTTAAAGATCATTATTTTGTGTATTTGGTGTAACATAATATGTTGACATGCTTTAATGTTCAAAAAACACATTATTTTCAAATACTGTACATTATTGTAGGTCCTCTATGCCCCGCCTCTCTCAAACGCTTAGTTTTCTACAAAGTCCCTCCTTCCGACAAGTGCAGTCTGCTCTGATTGGCCAGCTGACCCGGTGCATTGTGATTGGCCGAACACGGAAAAGCGCTCGTCGGAAATGTAACAACACCTTACCATAATCGCAAGCTTCATCTTTCAAAATAAATGTAAAGAGAGAGCCCGAAAGGGGAACAGAGTTGTGTGACAGACACAGTGATGAAGCTGGTATGTGTTTGCAGTACACAAGCCACAGTTAAGACAGCTGACTCCACTGTGATGAACAGTCAATAGCAAATACTTAAACTAATAACAGAACAGTAGCTGATTCAGAAGCTCCAGATTGTCATAGCAAAGTCAGAATTACCTCCTCTCCTAGGTTCACGAAACGGTCGTCCATAAAGTGCATTGCTGTTCTGTTGTAAGTAATCTTAAAGATTCCTAAATGCATCTACTTTCGGAAGGCCAAATAAAGTGCTTTTGCTTTCGTCTAGAAACACACAGCGTCTCCCTGACATGCTGCTTCAACACTAACTGCGGTTACTGAAACCACGCCTTCTTTCTTTGCGTGCACATTTGGGCGGCAGTGAATGCCCTTAAAGGAAAAGTACACCCAAAAATGAAAATTCTGTTGTCTTTTACTCACCCTCACGTCATTCCCAACTTGTATGACTGACTTTCTTCTGTGGATGTTTTGAGAAATGTCTCAGTGTTTTTGATTTTGTTGTCCATACAGTGGTAGTCAATGGTAGCAAAAACTGTTTGGCTAACAACATTCTTCAAAATACTGTCTTTTGTGTTTTGCAGAGGAAATAATGCATACAGGTCTGGAACAACGTAGGTGTGAGTAAATATTGACAAAATGTAGTTTTTTTCTCTTTAAGTCATTGAGTTGAACTTGAGAACCAGAACAGCCATATTTGTAAATGAATCATTCAGACCAGTTATAACTTCACTGAAATGATTCCTATTGTAAGAATGACTAGTTCACGAATCAGACAACTTCTCTCAATTACAGCTGGTTTCTTACACAAGGTTTTGTATGGCTTTGGAAGACTTAGAATATTGCACAAGTTGCATGAACCCCTTTTATGGTGATTTCCATTCATTATAATTCATTACAAAAAAGAGCTACCATCTTTAAAGCTTGACATGAGGGTGAATAAATGAAGACTGAATTTTCATTTTGGGTGCACTATTCTTTTTATACAGTTGAGCAAGCATCATAACAGTGATAAGTGTTGTTCATTTTGTAAATCATTTTGAACTGGTTAATGTAATACTGAAACCATATGAAATGGCATAAATATTTCCTTTGAGGAGTGAAAAATGCAATATTTGAGGATTTTTTTGTCTTTCTTAAGATAAGAAATCTGCAAAATGAGGTGCCATTAGAGTAGCAGTGCAGAATTTATATTACTGAGCAACCCATATATTTCTGGTCTTATTGAAGCTTTGTGATTCCCAAAATCCGCTTCTGTCCCAGATCAATCCAAATATGATAAGCAGATAAGGAGATTATTATGATCTGATTATGACATTATGCTAATGTGCTCAGATTTCTTTTCGTAAGTTTAACCTGTTCTTGTTGTCTGTCTTTGTTTAAAAGTCACGCAGGACATTTTGTAAATGTTAGTTTTTAGGCCTCAATTCATTGACTACAAATCAAGTTTAAACTGTGACTTTTTAAGGTGGAAAATTTCTCTTCAAGTCAATTTATGGAGTCATAATCAGGTGTTTTGGAGCTTAAAATATCACTTTTTAGAACTAACAGTACCTGCAACTAAACTGCAAATTAAATAATACCTCACCTGTATGTTTTCAGAATATTGGTGATATACTGTATATTATTCATACAAGAGTTAAGAGCCGTTTACAACAAAAAAACAAATTGTGACTATAAGGCTCTGTTTACACCTGGTATTAGGATGTGTTTACGATCACAAGTGAATGACACTAAATACAGGTATAAACGCATGTAGCTTGTCCACTTTCGACGACTTCCAGAGTTAGCTGAAGACACATTCAGTTGGGATTGCTTTTGTAGTGTAGACACTTGTGGTTGAATGTGTTTAAACAGCGACAAATTACCTACTTGCTGCCCACCGAACACATGAGCGTTCTAGGACGTGTTTTAAAAAACAAACCAAAACAGTCGATTCTAACTTTGCTATGTTGTGCCAAAACACACGGGTTATGACCAAAATCACCGTTACCAATTGTATCGTTTCCTTTTTCTGCTCACTCGTAAGCAGCGCAATGGCTTCATTCAATCATTTTTATGTGCTACACTCTACGCTTCTGCGAAAAGAGTTAAGAGGGAAGGGTTCTAGATGAAATCCGAACACAAGTGGTTTAAAACGCATGTTAAGATCAGGTTTTAACAGTGCTGCATCTTGGTTGACCACTTAAAATCTGATCACTGAAAACGCATCAAACAGGGCCTAAGATAACTATAAATAACTGTATTAGCGTTAACATCAACGCATGTTAAACAATATTCTTTGTTGTATTTTCTTGTTGTATTGTTGTCAAAATAACGGAGTTCCTTTGGATTTTTTCAGCTTTTAAGAACCGGGTTCCCCGGTAGTGGGCGGAACTAATGCGCAAACGACAATTTCATTGGCTGGTGCTCACCTATTATCGTCCCTGTTTTGATTTCAGTGAATCAGTTCGAGCGAACGCACACAACCTGATTAATATTCATGAATCCAGCAGCTCATTAATCCTTAGTGCGTTTTATACTGTTCGTATTAGTAGAATTCGTATTATTATTATTATTATTATCATCATCTTATTAGAATTATTGTTAGTGTTTTCCCATTTTTTTTTTACAGAAACACTGAGTGACCAAAAAAGCACCACCACAGTCCTAAATTCAGTTAAAATGTCTATGCATTCATACATGGTTACCAAAGTTTAATTTAATAATACTTGATTATCATAATATCATATTATAATGCTTGACTGACTGATGTTAAAAGTGTACTTTCAGATATTTAAAAAGCTGTGCCATGTTACAAACATATACAGTATATATATATATATATATATATATATATATATATATATACACACTCTATTATATGTATATATATATATATATTG
>NW_015505931.1:21524-28480 GCF_001515645.1 Sinocyclocheilus grahami
TATTATATTTATATATATGTATGTAGTATATCAGTCTAGCGAGTAAACTAAAAAATTTACTAACCAATGGCGATTCAATTGCCAAGGTGTCCGTAGAGGGTTGAATATATAATGTTACAATTTAAAATAGATGTTTGCTATGCGAATATGTTGAAATGTAATTTATTCCTGTGGTGGCAAAGCTGATTTTCCAGCCGTTATTACTCCAGACTTCAGTATCACATGATCCTTCAGAAATCATTCTAAAATGCTGATTTGCTGCTCAAGAAACATTTCTGATTATTATCAATGTTGAAAACAGTGCTGCTTCATATTTTTTGTTGAAAATGTGATGCATTGCCATTCAGTCTGGGGTAAGATTTAAAAAAAATAAATTAAAACTTTTATTCAACAAGTGACAGTAAAGAGATTTATACTAATTATTTATATTCTTTGTATTCATCAAATAATCCTGAAAAAGTTAAAGTATCTCAGTTTCCAAAAAAAAAAACATTAATAATTGAGCACAAATAATAACTGATAATAATTAAGCAGCAAATCAGCATATTAGAATCATTTCTGAAGGATGATGTGACACTGAAGACTGGAGTATACTGAAAATTCAGCTTTGATCACAGAAATAAATTAGATTTTAAAATATCTTAAATAAAAGCACTTTTAAATATAATATTTCATAATATTAGTGTTTTTACTGTATTTTGATCAAATAAATTCAGCCTTATTTAAAATAATAAAATAAATACAAGCCTTAATTATTTCAAACTTTCTATCACCAGTGTGTATATAAAATAATGCATGTGAACTATTTAGCATATTATATTTTTATTATAATATATCCTAATCACAGCAATTGAAAACGAAATGTTCTATGAAACATTTTCTTAGACATGTGAAATTACGGAAGAAAGCCTGGATAGAGATATACAAGCATTCGCTCTAATCTTATGTCTGCTGAAAACTGCTACGTCAGTGTTTCTATGTAGGCTACATTGTGGCAAATAACGTAAATGACATTAAAATCAGAGTAATTCGAACCGTTTAAATAAATATTGCTGAATTGTTTAGCTGCTTACATCTTACCTCAGCTCGCATTCAAGTGCTGCGCAGCTCAGCTTCTGTGAACAGTAAATCCCGCCTTCTTTGATTTGATTGATTTATTTCAAACATTTTGACACTGACGAGCGCTTTTGAACTAGCCAGAGCCAGAGCACGCTAAATTAATTTGAGTGTTTGACTCAAGGGGGCCACGCGGGTCATTCGTCTGGGCCGATGGAAGGATATAGGCTATGTACATTTACTAACATTCATTTTTATATATTTACGCAATGTACAGTGGCCCACCGGGAAAACTCCCGGTGCTCCAGATGGCTAGTCCGCCACTGCTTGAATCTTATTGGTTAGTTAGTAGTGTTCCAAGAGTGAGTTATGGCAGTATGTCAGAACAGCTGTGATTCGGCCGCAATATCTGGTGATGTGAGGAGAAAAACAATATTTGTATGATTGAAGTGTTCATGCAAGTTGTTTTAAAAATGTATCCAGATCAACATCTATCTGACACAATGTCCCACTCCTTCCCTAGAGTGTTGTGTCCAAGTATGGCTCTCAGTTCAAGGGGAATGCTCAACACGACGCTTTGGAGTTCCTTCTGTGGCTTCTGGACTGTGTGCATGAGGATGCCAGCCTCTCCACCAACAACAACTACAGCAGCAAAACCAAATCATCCAGCAAGGTAACACATCTTCCGTCCTTCTAAACGCTCTTCAAAATATTTTAAAAGTCAACTAATTGTTGGGACAATGCAGTGACCAAAAACACCTAGGCCTACAGCCATACACAGTGAGCTGTTCAAACTG
The DNA here is from genome assembly GCF_001515645.1 of Sinocyclocheilus grahami. NCBI lineage: Eukaryota > Metazoa > Chordata > Actinopteri > Cypriniformes > Cyprinidae > Sinocyclocheilus > Sinocyclocheilus grahami. Next base: position 23,378 of record NW_015505931.1, read on the forward strand.
TCTAACAGCAATGCAATATAGTATGTGGGAAAACAGTAAGGCAAAAGAGTGTCTAAATGTCTAAATTCACAGTAATTAGAAACAGTAGGCAAAAAGTACCCGGATGACCTACTACATCCCCTGAGATTCTAGAGTGCACATTCAATCGACAATTTGTTATTTCATGTTGCCACTGGAGAGGAGTTGTGAATGGCAGTGAAGCAATGCAACTGTCACTGGTAGATCACAAGACAAGATATAGAATATACTTTTTAATGGTCACATACAATGTTGACTCTATAAGCTGCGCACGTGCGCAGCCGCGCACTTCATTCGTCGTGACCACGCAAAAGAAACAATATGCCACGCACAGGACAGACACAAAAATAAGTTGGGAAAGTAATTTAATTAAATTCTAGTTAAGTGCGAAATAATTGCAATGAGATTTTTTTAATGATTTTAAAATAATTTCTTGGTATCACAGCACTGTAAAAAATGTTTTCTCAGGTAACCTAAAATGTGCCTCATTTAGTTACATCAAGGGTCAAATCAAATATAAATAGCACATTACTGTTAAAAGTTTAACACTGTTTTTGTGTGTGCTGCACAGGTCTGGTATAAAGAATATTTTTGCTCAGGTGGCCGAAATGTCCGCCCAGTAGGGACATTTTTTGCTCAGCAAGAAAAAAATTAGAGGGAACATTGGTCACAGAGTAAGTATCAAACCAAATGTAAGTGCCTACTTCACAGTATGCAATTAGAAATTTGACACAGCAATAAGAACATATCTACATAAGCTAGTCAAATGCATTACATGATTACCTGTTGTCATGACCCATCCTCAGTTAGGAGATGAGTGTTTTTCTCAGCACACAATATTAAATGTATTAAAATACTTTTTTGTTCAAGTTAAAGCTGGAGTATTCAGTTTCTGCTCTACTAGTGTGACAGAACAACAAAAATAAAGAATGCGCATCACGCTTCGCCTAATTCAAACATCTTTTTTTTTAAGTTTAGCTTACCTGTCAAGAAGAAATTCTGCAAATTCGTTGTATCAATTGAAACCGATGGGTTACTTAACGTAAACCCAGGTGCTTTGAAAATAGAGTGACTTGTTTCACTATGGGGAATGACTTTGGGCGTGACCAACTGCAGAAGCTCTTATGATACAGACAAGTCGACCTGTGACCAGGCTCCGCCCCACCTATATCAGCCAGGTCGACCCCTACCAAAGTCATTCACGCATTCTTCCTATGGGAGACTGGAGCAAGCTCTCTCAGCACATCCTGACTTTGGTGATTTCGCTAAACTGTTCAACCGGCGGGCCGTCATTGGAATCCATCACTGAACGCGAGGGCAGTTGGACTGGATATTGTTGAGTGACATCCTTAAAAATTTCAATAGTGTCCGTGTCAAGGTGAGCTATTCTAAAGGTTTAATTACCTTAGACCAACAGGCTAACGTGTTGTGACACGTCTGAGGTTTGCATCACTTCTCAGCCATTATGTCGATGGTCATCACCCCCGTCAAAGGGAATGAAACCCATGTCCATCCCCGTGTGGAGCTACAATCTCGGGCAGGGACCCTCACCCCATGTACATCGTGTGTATGGGCCTGAAGCACGCTCAAACGTTTCTTGCGGTCCCACAAACATGCGCTCACTGTGCGTCATTTCCCGTGAAAATCTTGGAAAGGAGGCTGAGACTGGCGGTGGCTAACAAGCAGGATCCATGCCTGCTCCAAAGCTGCCACACAATCTGCGGCACCTAACCATCTCACATGAGCTAGTATGAGCTGTGCAGACATGATGGAAGCCGAATCCCCGGATATGCCTCCACTGTTTGAGGGCCTGCTCACGCACGAGGAGGGTGAACTGGGGGATGAGGACACAAAAGGCGAAGCTAACTCTGATCTCCTCGATTTAGACTAGCTCACCTTGACACGGACACTATTGAAATTTTTAAGGATGTCACTCAACAATATCCAGTCCAACTGCCCTCGCATTCAGTGATGGATTCCAATGACAGCCCGCCGGTTGAACAGTTTAGCGAAATCACCAAAGTCAGGATGTGTTGAGAGAGCTTGGTCCAGTCTCCCATAGGATGAATGCTCGAATGACTTTGGCAGGGGTCGACCTGGCTGATATAGGTGGGGCAGAGCCTGGTCACAGGTCGACTTGTCTGTCAGAGACAGACGTGGTATCATAAGAGCTTCCTCAGTTCAAAACATTTTTTTTTTGGTTAGAGTTTTGTTAACCTAAAATGCTTATTCGTGCACTGATTTGTGAATTTATAAGATGGATTTACAGGCATTTTAAAACGGATTTAGTTTCCACTTCATGTTACTGCACACAGTGTGTTGCATATGATGCTCCCCACATACATGTAGTGTATTATCAATGGAAGAAGAATAACTAGACATGCAGTTACATTCAAACTACCAGCCTTCTCTTGTGTGTCTCTTTACATGCTGTTTCTACTGAGTCTGAGACCTCAAACTCCATTAAGCTAGGAAGTTTCAGCCTAAGATGCGACTCCCCCCTGTGTATGATACATTGGCTGACTGGTTTTCCCGTTTCATTTGATAACTTTTGTACTAGAGAGAGGGTGTAGGAGTGGAAAATGAGTGGGTGGATTGGTGTGGGGGTGTTGTGAAAGTGTTATAATGTTCTGTATATTTCACTGAGTCCTTATTGTAAGCGTTTATTCTCTTTAGAAATCAATGAGGAATTGAAGAGCGTGGAATGTGCTCTTTAAAAATTCTCTGGGGTGTTTAAAAGAAGGTGCAGGTTTGATAATCGCATATTCACCTTCTCAGAGTTTGGAGGCTGTTAGAACGCAGTAGATTGTACAAGGTGTCAGACAGCAGCAGGTCAGCTGAAGTCTGTGTTTTGGCAGTGAACACACTTCAGCCTTTGTCTGCTGTAGTGGCAGCAAATGAAGATGCCAAGCCTGCATGGTAATGTGGCAGCTCCATCAAGAGACATTTTTAGACTTATCACAGAATGGGTCCGTATCTCTGGCCCCTCACATCACACTCTGATCTCATCCAAACAGACATGGTTATTAACAGCTAAATGACAGCTAGACACTTTCTAACACTGTTACTGCTTATAATTTGACATTTGAGTTCTAGACTCTCATTTAAAGCAAAATATATATTTTGTTATGCCTTGTTATAATTTTTTATTAATTTATCATTTTTGCTCTTGGCTGTATTGCAAGTGAGCGGTGCAACATGAAGTGAATTTAGCACCAGTTTTTTTTTTATTACTGATAGACCTAATTTACATGCCTCTGATTAATGATTGTTTATACACACAATGAACATGCCTATGGTTGGTTACATTGGTGCAAAAATGTTAAACTAGTGCAAACGTTTCATCTGAGCAGAAGCAGACATTTAAAAAAATACTGTAAGTAACATTTTTCATGGGTTGTTAATTATGGCATCTGCAATCTTGATTTTTTATTTTTTTTATACACATTTCATGCTTTATTGTGCATCAGTCAATTCCAATTAGTTCCAGTCTGTGTTAAACTGGTACTTAACCATCAATAGACTCACTATTTAATTGTTTGTTTTAATTGTTTGTAATGCATCACAACAGTTAAATTATGTGACTAATAACATTCACTGTTGTTTTTTTAAACTAAAACTAAAGCCGTTATAATCAGTTTCCTTAAAAAAGGTGAAATAAAACTAAATCTGAATATTACATAAATAGCCTAAATCTATAACAGGGTGTCCGTGGGGTCTTAAAAAGTATTAAAAATTGATAAATCAATTTAGAGAAAATTAAGGCCCCTAATAAGTATTAAAAAGTCTTAAATGCCATTTTTCAAGGTATTACATTTTGTATCATCTTTTCATTATGTATAGTTGTCCGAATAGTGGAGTTCTGTGTAGTTTATTTATGGAATCCCGCAAGATTTGACGTCATCTGTTACGGCGCTCACTGACTGACTGCGCCACTGCCTGATAGCGCGGGGCTTGTTTATCCCGCTCTCGCTGAATTTCTGACCATTATCGCATGCTCCCATCCGCTCCTGCGATTTTTGTGTGGGCTTCCGCAAACATTCTAATATTGTATATTATTTTCGCGCATCAGGACGCCGCTATCAATATGTGCCGTATTTAAACCCCTTTTGAATGAGCACTCGCAGTCCCGCAGTTCACTTTCACTTTCAATTTCGCGATAGCGTGCGCACTGTGTAAAGGGAGCACATCTTACATAAAAGATATTTGTCAATGAGCTCGGGATCTGTTGAGGAGCAAATCCTCCAACATATCTCGTCAGTTATCTCTCCTTACTTTTGACCCGTGATCAGTCAAATCTGAATTCTGCAACTCGTGTTGGATGCAGGGTTGATGTTGTTTTTTTTCCACGAAATTGGGCTGCTTTTAAACTGTTGCCATGGGTTGATTTTCCCCAGTGGGTTAAAAGTTTAAAATAGTGCATAAATTACATTTGGTTGAAATGCTTGTACTGAAACATTTAGCATTCTACCTGTAATAAAACTGTGCTAAATGTTTTGGGCCACATTAGTGCTTCCTACTAATGTGGCCCAAAACATTTAGCACAGTTTTAGCATTTGAGCTGTGTTTATGATAAATGTGCATAACAGTGACTGTAAAATATGTATTTTAGGGATGGAAATTAAATTTTTATATTTGGGACATGGTAATTGTGCTACTTTTTTTTTTTTTTTTTACTGGCATGGGCTTGGGATGCTCAATTACAATGATGTAATAGTTGTGATCATTATTTTACCTTCCATGATCATTCAGACGCGATCAGGTGCAGTACTGACACTCTGTCAAGTCTGCATCAAATCAAGCACTCCGTAATCACAGGTTAAACTGTCTGATCAGTCAGATGTTTGTCATGAGAAGTGTTCCACAAAACAGCTATGGTTTGAGTTGATGTGACAAATATGTCTTTTGAATATACTGTGTGAACTCATTGCCCCGTTAGCTCGGAGAGCTTTATTTCCCCTTCTCGATAGGTTTTGTCAGTTGTTTTGTTTATTGGTCTAATTCTTGTTTCTTGGGTTGCATTGGTTAGTCACTCAATTAATTATCTTGTGCTTTGTTCCCCCCTTCTGAATTATGTTGTATTGA
>NW_015505931.1:29243-39282 GCF_001515645.1 Sinocyclocheilus grahami
ACTTCTCATGACAAACATCTGACTGATCAGACAGTTTAACCTGTGATTACGGAGTGCTTGATTTGATGCAGACTTGACAGAGTGTCAGTACTGCACCTGATCGCGTCTGAATGATCATGGAAGGTAAAATAATGATCACAACTATTACATCATTGTAATTGAGCATCCCAAGCCCATGCCAGTAAAAAAAAAAAAAAAAGTAGCACAATTACCATGTCCCAAATATAAAAATTTAATTTCCATCCCTAAAATACATATTTTACAGTCACTGTTATGCACATTTATCATAAACACAGCTCAAATGCTAAAACTGTGCTAAATGTTTTGGGCCACATTAGTGCTTCCTACTAATGTGGCCCAAAACATTTAGCACAGTTTTAGCATTTGAGCTGTGTTTATGATAAATGTGCATAACAGTGACTGTAAAATATGTATTTTAGGGATGGAAATTAAATTTTTATATTTGGGACATGGTAATTGTGCTACTTTTTTTTTTTTTTTTTATTGCATGGGCTTGGGATGCACAATTAAAATGATGTAATAGTTGTGATCATTATTTTACCTTCCATGATCATTCAGACGCGATCAGGTGCAGTACTGACACTCTGTCAAGTCTGCATCAAATCAAGCACTCCGTAATCACAGGTTAAACTGTCTGATCAGTCAGATGTTTGTCATGAGAAGTGTTCCACAAAACAGCTATGGTTTGCAGACAGTTATAGGAGTTGATGTTACGTCTTTTGAATATATTGTGTGAACTCATTGCCCCGTTAGCTCGGAGAGCTTTATTTCCCCTTCTCGATAGGTTTTGTCAGTTGTTTTGTTTATTGGTCTAATTCTTGTTTCTTGGGTTGCATTGGTTAGTCACTCAATTAATTATCTTGTGCTTCGTTCGTTCCTCCCCCCCCCCCTTCTGAATTATGTTGTATTGATAAGGAGTTATCGCAAAGTAAGTCTGTTTAGTTGTGCTATCTTACAATCAATATATAGTAAAAGCAGGTTAAAGTGTTTCCGATGTAACCGGTTAAAACTTGGACTGGTGATGAGGTCTTAAAATGTATGGAAAGAGTCTTTAAAAAGGTCTTAAAAGGTAAAAAATGTAACTCCATGATTCCTATATATACCATGTATAATATAAATATTAAATATTTAGTTTTAGAACACATGTTGGAATTTGGAATTGGAATTGTCCTTCAAAATATAAATATTATTTTTATATCAATTAGTTATAATTTCCTATATAGTTGCTTTTCTAAAGCTTACAATATTGCAATGGGCCATAACCAAAGCAAAAAAATGAGGCTGCTGAATCCTCAAGGTAGAAATGTAACAGCGGAAAAACACGTTTTTTAAATAGAAGAGGGTAATGAAGTACATCTGTATGTTATATGATGCCTTTGAAAAATGTAGACTAATCACAGTAATCTAAAGGGTAAGCCCATTGAGTATTTCAAGATCAAGCTCTCTATTGTTGTTGTATTAGCGTGAATCAGGAGACACTCTCAGTGGGCACAAATTTATTCATCAAGGTAAAAAATATGTCCAGTGTTTCACAACACTGCCTAATTATTCACCTTGGTGTCTAATAAGCCAAATAACCATCAAAGGGGCGAGAGATTTTGGGAAGGCCATGATGATCTTAGACCCTTTTAAAAAAAAACATGTCTCTGTCCACAAGTTCCCTTTCAGTCGGTCACTCCCGACGTCACGTCGGATGGCCGACGAAATTGGGATCTCGCTTAGAGGGACCAATCTACTTCGAGTGTAAACTAAACGAGCCAATGCACATTGGCATGTGATTATTGCATCCAGCTGCTGCTGATCCCAGCGTGAGTATAAGTAGGCAGCAGATGCAGCGCATATTCAGCTTTTCGCTTCGGAGCCGAGCGATCACATCGTTCTGCTCCTGACTACTCTACTGAGAGAAGAAGACTGAACGAGTTCAGCGCGCTCTTGGAGAGCTCTTCGTGTTGGCGGTACGGTGCTTCAGCAGTGGTGGTTTCCCGTGTCGAGTGGGTTGCACACATCAGACTGCACTACCCCCTGTTTGTGTTGCAGATGATCATCTCCCCTGTGCGCCTCAGCACGCTAAAAGAGCTTTTTCCCCTAAAAGAGTAATTTCGGGTGCGTCTTTTTAAAGACGACGTTGCTTGGCAAACTTGACGTTACGTCTTTATAAAGACCCTCCTCCTCTGGAGTCAGAAGCATCTGAGGTCGCTTCGTGCTGTTCACACTCCTGGGCTGCTCAACCAGGCAGCCGACGAGATGTCCCGAGCTGTGCTCCCGGGAGAATGGCGACTCCATCCCCAGACGGTCCAGCTGGTTTGGGGACGTTTCAGAGCGTGTTTGCCTCTCCAGAAACCTCTCACTGCCAGTTGTTCTTCGCCCTGACCGAGGGAACACTCGGCATGGACGCACTGGCACACAGCTGGCCGCGGGGCCTTCGCAAGTATGCATTTCCCCCAGTGAGCCTTCTGGCACAGTTGCTGTGCAAGGTCAGGGAGGACGAGGAGCAGGTCCTGCTGGTGGCACCCTATTGGCCTTCCCGGACCTGGTTACCAGAACTAATGCTTCTCATGAAAGCCTCTCCTTGGCCGATTCCTCTGAGGAAGGATTTACTGACTCAGAGACGGGGCACCCTTTGGCACTCGCGTCCAGACCTCTGGAAACTTCATGTCCGGTCCCTGGACGGGACGCAGAGGTTCTGAGTGGCCTACCCCAAGAGATAGTTGACACCATCACTTCAGCGAGAGCGCCTACGCTTGAAGTGGAACCTGTTCGTTGAGTGGTGTTCTTCTCGCCGAGAAGACCCCCGAAGATGCCCGATCGGAGTTGTGCTGTCCTTTTTGCAGCAAGGGTTGGAGTGAAGGCTGTCTCCCTCCACCCTTAAAGTTTATGTCGCTGCAATCGCTGCTAACCACGACGGAGGAGAAGGAGGTCGTTGGGGAAGCATTACCTGGTCGTCAGGTTCCTTAAGGGGGCGAGAAGGTTAAATCCTCAGATTTTATAGCCTTCGTGTGGAGCCGGTATCCTCCTGTGTCACCTCAAACGGGTAGAAGCACTGAGAGGCCCCGGCTTCGGGTCGGCTTGCAAAACCACTCCAGAGAGTCCATACAGTAGACCCTGTTGAGTTCCTCCGTCCCTTCGGCAGCCAGACGTGGCGGAGCGTCCGGCGCCAGGCCTTCACTCACTGAATCCTCGAGAACCGGTAGAAGGCTGGGTTCCATATGTAAGACCCAAGTGGATCTCATATGTTTAAAGTCCACGGTATAGCCTTGAGCCTGTGTTTCCCCGGCAGACTTCCGAAAAGTCCCTGGTCCGAGTGGAACGGGTACGTTTTCCCAGTGTTATCCAGTCTTACTCACTGGGTAGTGCCATTGCAGCAGTAGCTGGTCCTCTTGTGATGTGCAAAATGTGCATTGGCTCGTTTAGTTTACACTCAAAGTAGATTGGTCCCTCTAAGCGAGATCCCAATTTCGTCGGTCATCCGACGTGACGTCTCCGTTCCCTCATTCAGGGAACGAGGGTTACCATACGTAACCCGAGACGTTACTTTCCATAGATCCGTGGCTGCTACTGTAAGAACAGTTCAATCAGTTGACCCAGTAGGCCAATAACATATTTACCAATGCTGTAGTCAAGACAAGCTCATTGGAGTCAAAGTAGGTTAGGTCTGAGTCAAGACTGAGACCAGAAGTTAAAATTTAGCATACTTTTAAAGAGTGTACTTATTACGGAAATATTATACTTCAAAAGAATAATGAATACTAAATGTTTTCTGGCACTTAAATGCATGTTATTTATCCTCTCAATTGTAATGACAAGCATTTATGGTACACTAAAATGTACTTTAATGTCATTGCTATTGAAACCTGTATGTCATGTATTTATTAAATGTATTTTTTATTGTACATTTGTATTGTTGAAGTTGCAATTTAGTACATTTAAAATATATTTACTTCAAATGTATATTAAATAACAAATTACAGTTAAAATTATAATCAATTACTTGTGCATTAGTATGTACATTCAAACTTTAACTTTAACCAAATTTAATATTATTACAAATTACAATTTTAAAAGTGTATTTAAGTGTGCTAAGAAACATAGTCATGAAAGTATACTCTCTCTAACTACACTTGGCCTTTATTTTAATTAATATTACACTATCTAGAGCTACAGTTTTTTAAAATATACTTTTAAGATTTGAAGTACACTACGAGTGTACATTCAATACAATTAAACACACTTCTTTTTCCACAAGGGTAGGGTCGAATCCAAGTCAAGACCAAGTTCAAATGCTCGAATCCAAGACAAGGCCAAGACCATGAAAATATGGTCTTATACTCATACGTGAGACAGAGTCCAGTCTGGAGCACTACAACACTGATATTTACAATGTAAATGTGTCAAATATTTTAAACATAGTTAAAATGTTTTTAGAGAGAGAGAGCAAGAGAAAGAGAGTAAAGAGAGAGGGGGCAGGTCAGTTTTTTTTCTGGGCTGTTTGCCTAAGAATGTCAGAATGATTTGCCATGAAAGTGTTCACTTCAGTGGTTAACTTTAAAGGATTGAGAGTTTCGGAGATTACAACTTGCTCAGTCTGTCTTGGCTATAGCCTGCTATACTGGGCCTACATGAATGTATTTCTTTTTGCATGATAAATGTATATAGACGTATTCACTGTACCAATCAGAATCATGTTAGTTTTCCCACTTTAATATTTAACCAACAAAATGGAACCTTCTCTGAAGGAAATATTTCTTGTATATATGACTCCACTCCCTCAAAGCCCATCTGTAAATTAAAGTCCATCTGTAAATTACCTTCAAAGTATAAAAAAATAAAAGGGGTCAAATTGGCACTCTTATCCACTGAGCTCTTATAGATTTTTTCAACAAAGCTGCACTTCAGTTTATTTGGCTGTTGTCACAAATATCCCACAGGTACATTTATACACTGAATCCAGATGTGTTTATTAGTCACTGTGAGATCTCTTTGCCTTAATAGAGGTGGTGCTTATATGGATCCAAGGATTGAATATGATGAAATATATTAAAGATGAATTATCTATCTATAAAATTCAATCTTAACAAGGTTATAAGGCCACCCAGTGTATGCAGTGCTACTGTATGTTACTGGTGAATCACAATTTGCTTGTGAAAATCTTTATGTGCATATTTTAAGCACAAAGTGTGTATGCAGGCTTAATGAAAGAGACCAATTGTCTTTACACACAAATGCTGAGTGTGACTGTACTGTAGTTTCGAACTTAGAGGGGTTATTTACAGATTGTTTTATGCATATTGTTGTCTAAAATCGGCAATTCAGTTCTCATTCTCATAGATTAATCTTCAAATCCTTCTGTCCACCCTCTGGGCATCACTGGAATTGCACTCCACGTGTTTGAGTCTTACCTCACAGGTAGGTCCTTCAGGGTGGCTTGGGGAGGAGAGGAATCCAAATCACATCAACTGGTCACTGGGGTTCCTCAGGGATCAGTTCTTGGGCCCCTCCTCTTCTCTATATACACTACATCACTGGGACCCATCATTCAGGCGCATAGTTTTTCCTATCATTGATATGCTGATGACATGCAGCTCTACTTCTCATTTCAACCAGAAGATTCAACGGTACCTGCTTAGATTTCATACTGCCTGACGGACATCTCGGCATGGACGAAAGAGCATCACCTGCAGCTCAACCTGGCAAAGACAGAACTTCTCATCTTCCCAGCCACCCCATCAGTACAGCACCAGTTTACCATCCAACTGGGATAATCAACGATAATCCCATTGAATTCGGCCAGGAATCTTGGGGTGATCCTTGATGATCAGCTGACCTTTAAAAATCACATTGCAAAAACAGCACGATCATGCAGGTTCACACTACACAACATCAGGACAATCAGACCCTTCTTAACAGAGAATGCAACACTGTTTCTCGTCCAGGCCCTTGTCATTTCTAGGTTGGACTATTGTAATGCTCTTCTGCATTACAATAGTCCATAAAACATAAAACTTTAATAAATAAACACAAAACAAAAGTAAAAGCGGCATCCCCTCACGGACGACTGCCGCATAAAACATAACAACATAAAGTCCAGGCCTGGTCCTCTCTCGTCCTTCACTGTCATTACTCCTCCTTTTATCCTTCCGGAGCTCCTCCGTGGGACTCGAGACCGTGAGTGGCGCAGGTGTCGCTCATTATCACTTACTCCACCGGCCTCGCTCCGTTCCCACGGCTCACGGCCCTGCCCACTCAGCAAATTCTGATCACAAATGGTCACATGACGTGCATTTGCGATGCATGTTAATACCAAGAAGAAAAAGGAATGCACTACTTTAAATCAGATCACTGAAAACGCATCTTAATACCATCAGGTGGAAACATGGTCATTATGTGTATGTGTAAGTAGCAATGGTTAACTGATTAAACAAAATTAACTGTTTTTATATTGTATTTGAGCAGAATTGGATGTGGGTGGGTCTTACATAGAAGTGCATCAACTGTAAATGCCCATGTTTAGATTTATTATGGTTTATTATTTAATCCAGTTTATCTAACACATTCTAGTTTGTTTCTATATTGCAGATATGTATGATACGTATTGTATAAGTCTATACAAGTATATGTCTTATATAATAGGCCTATTTCTTATATAACTATTTTGACAGTGTCTATTTATACTTTGTCCATAAACAGTATCTACCACTTAGTCAGAAAGTTCAACCCTCCCTCATCATATACTGTATGTGAAGTGCATCCTGCTTGAGGAGCGGGTGATACACAAAAGCATGTTTTCTTGTGTGGAAGGTCTAAACATCAGCCCATTTTACAAAGTAATACAAGTAAATTGCCATAAAATAATCGGAATTACTTATTTACCAGTAAATACAAAAATGTGCTGTTCACACAGGCAAGGAAGTTCTGTCTTTTTTCCGGTAAAGCACCATTCACACATCAATTTCAAAATACCGGTAAATTTTGTGACATCACTGACTGGAAATAACCTCTAAATGGCTGCACCTCCCGGTGTTGTGTTTGTAAACATGGAGGGTCTATGTGGTCAGTGTTTTTGTTGATGTTTTCATTTTTGTGTCAAATGTTCAAATTCATGCAGCTGCTTTTGGCCCAGAGACATCATATTAGATGATTTTAGACATTTCTTTGACTTCCGCGGAGCGCGGCGTAAATGCATCAAATGCATTATATGATTGGCCCAGAGTAGACATCTTACATCAGTGGTTCCCAACCCTGGTCCTGGAGGCACCCCAACACTGCACGTTTTGCAAGTCTCCTTAATCAAACACACCTGATTCAGGTCATCAGCTCATTAGTAGAGAATTCAAGACCTAAAATTGGTGTGTCAGAGAAAGGAGACATGCAAAATGTGCAGTGTTGATGTGCCTCCAGGACCAGGGTTGGGAACCACTGTCTTACATCAGCAACACATTCTGAACTTGTACATTCTCATACTGGTAGTCTTGTGTTGCGTTCACACAGAGCACCTTAACGGTAATGTTACAACTTCTCATACCATAAATTCGCAGACGAATTTACCTGAATTTTTGAAAATATCCTATTCACACATGATCTGTTAACTGAAATTTACTGGTAATTTACCAGTAAAGACTGTATTTGTGAAAGGGTCTATAGACACCCATGCATTGTAATTTTAATGTAAATGTTCATTAAAAATTTCATTTTTAAGTTTTTGAATTTGATTTCGTTCATCATTAGTTTTGCTATTATTGATGTGTTTCCAGATAAGGCACATCACTATATGATTCAGCATTTTTTAAAGGATCTGCCACTTTTGCCACACAGTGTGCCAGGCTATTATTATTATATTATGGTGTAATCTGTTTCAGATTAGGCTGTCCCCAAGTGCCTCATAATGGTTGGTCACCTTCCAGGTTGATCAGATGGTTTATCCCATTGGTGGCATGTCTAATCTGCAAGACTGAATGTAAAGCCAAGGCTGTTCTCATGAAGTGAAGAGACTCTGGCGAGACTTCTGTCCTAATCTGATCCCAGCTGTCTGGACTTTCCTTCAGATTGGTAGTGGCTGTGAAGACTTAGAGTAAAGAATAAACAAATAATAAGATTCTGAGTTAAAAACAGGAAAGCTAGAGACCCACCCTTTGGATGAGCTTTATGTTTATACATTTTTTTGAAGATGGAGTGTCCTGATGGCCTCACATGTGTCATCTCTGTGATTCTGTTGTGCTAAATCTCTTTCATGCAGTTACATAATAACTGGAAATCATTCAGCTTTAAAGAGAGTTTTGAAAACATGAATGATTGAACATTTTTAAAAAGTGTCTTGGGGCTTCGTTTTGCAGTTTTGGAATGCAAGAATGTGTTCAGTGTGAACACCCTGTAAGAAACTTCCCAGCTGACATTTCAGCAGTTTTGTGGATGAATCAACATAATGCAGCGTTAACGTTGAATCACTGCTGAATTTTGTTTCTATTTCGCAAATGGAATCAACATTGATACCACAACATTTTTTCAACATCTTTCATACAGATCTTGGTAAAATTTCAGTGTTGATTAAGTATCTTGTTAACATTTTACAACATTTAGCATTAAAATTGTAGATCATTTGAAGGTTTTTCAACATTGAAGGTTGGTCATGTGCCAGCTTATTTTGATCAAAGTCTAGTGGGACCTTATTTTTCAGCCTTCCTTGATACTGAATAGTCGACCAGTGATTCACTAGTCACCTAGTGACTAGTCGGTATAGTTTAGCAAATCCCTAGTTAGCGCATTCAGCGACTTAAATGCCTACTTACATAGCTATCAACAATGCAACAGCCAGGTGAACTTGGTTGATAAAATCACTGGCAGTGTGGCTTTAGTGTGTATGTTGGTCTTGTCCCCAAAGAGTTGTCAACTATTTCTGTTCTGCTGTGAATTCAGACATTGTCCCAAGAACGTCTGTTGTAATACAATAGTAGAGCGATGGCTACCTAGGTATTTCAACAGGGGCCCTCTAGGTCAAACACACAATGAAGAGAGCTCTTTAGAAGCAGTGAACTCTGTCACACTAGATCAATTTTGAACAAGCCTCTATAAACACAGCTCTGAGATTGAGGCATTATGAATATTTAACAAGTTCAACATTAGAGAGGCAGAGAGTGTGAGTGAGTGAGAGAGCGAGAGTTAGAAGGCAGAGAGAGGGAGGCATATGCCACAAAAGAGGGGAACATTAGCCTGGGAATTGATCGGCTGAGAGGGCAGAATGCACATCCGGCTCACCATCACCTGCTCCTGAAACCTCAGGGGTGCATTAAAACTGCACCATACACTGCGTAATGGCATCCTACCCTCTTTATGAACCCGTCAGAGCTGAATAGGTGTATTTTAAGCACTTTTAAACATAATAGACTTTTAATGACCCCCTTGTGAGATGTTTTGCTTTTTTTCCCTTTGGTTTTTCCATCATATTATGTTGCTTTCACTAGGTACTAGATACATTCTTTGTGGCAGACTTTTTTTTTTTTTAAGTGCGTTTATCTAAATTGCAGATTAAAAGTGGCTAAAATTGAGATAACATTTTATTTTAGAGTTTTATACTTTTTGCATAGTCCAAAAACTATGGGAAAAAAATCCATAATATATTTATATTGTGAAAATGCATAGTGAATAAAACTATATAAATTTGTAATAAAGTTTATGTCTGTGATCTGAACTGTTCATAATAATGTCTCTCTCCTGTGGTTATGTGCCACTGGTGTCCATTTAAACCCTCAGCTAGCAGGTACCCACCTGACACACATACATGTTCCCTGGATACTATTAAAGGGCCTGTAATGGATTTCACTGCTGCTTGAAATATTTAACACTTTTTTTTAGGAAAATTTGATTAAACCGATGACTATTTCAGATAAACTCCCTAAATAGTGCAGAGAACAACTAAAATATTCAAAGGCATCTAAACTTTTGTCTATTCTTTGACGTAAAGCGTGAGCAGTAGAGTATGTGTTGCTGATGGAGGTGTGGGCTGATTTTATGTGTGTGTGTGTGTGTG
>NW_015505931.1:45367-79351 GCF_001515645.1 Sinocyclocheilus grahami
CAGTGGTTCCCAACCCTGGTCCTGGAGGCACCCCAACACTGCACGTTTTGCAAGTCTCCTTAATCAAACACACCTGATTCAGGTCATCAGCTCATTAGTAGAGAATTCAAGACCTAAAATTGGTGTGTCAGAGAAAGGAGACATGCAAAATGTGCAGTGTTGATGTGCCTCCAGGACCAGGGTTGGGAACCACTGTCTTACATCAGCAACACATTCTGAACTTGTACATTCTCATACTGGTAGTCTTGTGTTGCGTTCACACAGAGCACCTTAACGGTAATGTTACAACTTCTCATACCATAAATTCGCAGACGAATTTACCTGAATTTTTGAAAATATCCTATTCACACATGATCTGTTAACTGAAATTTACTGGTAATTTACCAGTAAAGACTGTATTTGTGAAAGGGTCTATAGACACCCATGCATTGTAATTTTAATGTAAATGTTCATTAAAAATTTCATTTTTAAGTTTTTGAATTTGATTTCGTTCATCATTAGTTTTGCTATTATTGATGTGTTTCCAGATAAGGCACATCACTATATGATTCAGCATTTTTTAAAGGATCTGCCACTTTTGCCACACAGTGTGCCAGGCTATTATTATTATATTATGGTGTAATCTGTTTCAGATTAGGCTGTCCCCAAGTGCCTCATAATGGTTGGTCACCTTCCAGGTTGATCAGATGGTTTATCCCATTGGTGGCATGTCTAATCTGCAAGACTGAATGTAAAGCCAAGGCTGTTCTCATGAAGTGAAGAGACTCTGGCGAGACTTCTGTCCTAATCTGATCCCAGCTGTCTGGACTTTCCTTCAGATTGGTAGTGGCTGTGAAGACTTAGAGTAAAGAATAAACAAATAATAAGATTCTGAGTTAAAAACAGGAAAGCTAGAGACCCACCCTTTGGATGAGCTTTATGTTTATAAATTTTTTTGAAGATGGAGTGTCCTGATGGCCTCACATGTGTCATCTCTGTGATTCTGTTGTGCTAAATCTCTTTCATGCAGTTACATAATAACTGGAAATCATTCAGCTTTAAAGAGAGTTTTGAAAACATGAATGATTGAACATTTTTAAAAAGTGTCTTGGGGCTTCGTTTTGCAGTTTTGGAATGCAAGAATGTGTTCAGTGTGAACACCCTGTAAGAAACTTCCCAGCTGACATTTCAGCAGTTTTGTGGATGAATCAACATAATGCAGCGTTAACGTTGAATCACTGCTGAATTTTGTTTCTATTTCGCAAATGGAATCAACATTGATACCACAACATTTTTTCAACATCTTTCATACAGATCTTGGTAAAATTTCAGTGTTGATTAAGTATCTTGTTAACATTTTACAACATTTAGCATTAAAATTGTAGATCATTTGAAGGTTTTTCAACATTGAAGGTTGGTCATGTGCCAGCTTATTTTGATCAAAGTCTAGTGGGACCTTATTTTTCAGCCTTCCTTGATACTGAATAGTCGACCAGTGATTCACTAGTCACCTAGTGACTAGTCGGTATAGTTTAGCAAATCCCTAGTTAGCGCATTCAGCGACTTAAATGCCTACTTACATAGCTATCAACAATGCAACAGCCAGGTGAACTTGGTTGATAAAATCACTGGCAGTGTGGCTTTAGTGTGTATGTTGGTCTTGTCCCCAAAGAGTTGTCAACTATTTCTGTTCTGCTGTGAATTCAGACATTGTCCCAAGAACGTCTGTTGTAATACAATAGTAGAGCGATGGCTACCTAGGTATTTCAACAGGGGCCCTCTAGGTCAAACACACAATGAAGAGAGCTCTTTAGAAGCAGTGAACTCTGTCACACTAGATCAATTTTGGACAAGCCTCTATAAACACAGCTCTGAGATTGAGGCATTATGAATATTTAACAAGTTCAACCTTAGAGAGGCAGAGAGTGTGAGTGAGTGAGAGAGCGAGAGTTAGAAGGCAGAGAGAGGGAGGCATATGCCACAAAAGAGGGGAACATTAGCCTGGGAATTGATCGGCTGAGAGGGCAGAATGCACATCCGGCTTACCATCACCCGCTCCTGAAACCTCAGGGGTGCTTTAAAACTGCACCATACACTGCGTAATGGCATCCTACCCTCTTTATGAACCCGTCAGAGCTGAATAGGTGTATTTTAAGCACTTTTAAACATAATAGACTTTTAATGACCCCCTTGTGAGATGTTTTGCTTTTTTCCCTTTGGTTTTTCCATCATATTATGTTGCTTTCACTAGGTACTAGATACATTCTTTGTGGCAGACTTTTTTTTTTTTAAGTGCGTTTATCTAAATTGCAGATTAAAAGTGGCTAAAATTGAGATAACATTTTATTTTAGAGTTTTATACTTTTTGCATAGTCCAAAAACTATGGGAAAAAAATCCATAATATATTTATATTGTGAAAATGCATAGTGAATAAAACTATATAAATTTGTAATAAAGTTTATGTCTGTGATCTGAACTGTTCATAATAATGTCTCTCTCCTGTGGTTATGTGCCACTGGTGTCCATTTAAACCCTCAGCTAGCAGGTACCCACCTGACACACATACATGTTCCCTGGATACTATTAAAGGGCCTGTAATGGATTTCACTGCTGCTTGAAATATTTAACACTTTTTTTTAGGAAAATTTGATTAAACCGATGACTATTTCAGATAAACTCCCTAAATAGTGCAGAGAACAACTAAAATATTCAAAGGCATCTAAACTTTTGTCTATTCTTTGACGTAAAGCGTGAGCAGTAGAGTATGTGTTGCTGATGGAGGTGTGGGCTGATTTTATGTGTGTGTGTGTGTGTGCGCGCATGTTCAAGGCTCTTCTGGACCTGAGACGTTTTCTTTGGGCTCAAACTAATTCTGTTTAAGAACACTTTAAATGTTAAGAACTGCTCAAATGTTTAGGGTCATTAACCCTCTGGGGTCTGAGGGTGTTTTGGGCCCTGGAGAAGTTTTGACATGTCCTGACATTTGTGCTTTTTTCAGTTGCTAATAAACATTTTAATGACTAAGTTTAGTAGCACCATAATCAGCACAAACTGGGCTACAATAATATGTGAGCAGCATGTATGTATGTGATTGTGTTTTTGAGAAAACAACGTTTATGCGTGCTTAGTGAAAAACTAAAATTTGATGGAGGTGTGGGCTGATTTTATGTGTGTGTGTGTGTGTGCGCGCATGTTCAAGGCTCTTCTGGCATGCATCTGTATCCTATTGCAGTTTTTGAATCAGTTCTCAAGTAAAGATTTTCAAATCAGTGTCAGATAATCAGAAGTTTTCTTTGGGCTCAAACTAATTCTGTTTAAGAACACTTTAAATGTTAAGAACTGCTCAAATGTTTAGGGTCATTAAGTCTCTTACGCTCACCAAGGCTGCATTAATTTAATAAAAATATAGTAAGAACAGTAACATTTTGAAATATTGTTACAATTTAAAATAACTTTTTTTCAGGGTAGCCATTACTCCAGTTTTAAGTGTCACATGATCCTTCAAAAATCATTCTGTTATGCTGATTTGGTGCTCAAGAAACATTTCATATTATCATGAATGTTCAAAGAAGTTTTGCTGCCGATTCTTTGATGAATAGAATGTTCAACATTCATAAAAAAAACATTTATTTTAAAATAATTTTTCTAACAATGTTAAAGTCTTTACTGTCACGTAACTTTTAATGCATCCTTGCTGAAAATTGTAATAAAAAATGTTACTGACCCCAAATGTATAATATATAAATATATTATATATTAAAAAGAGCAGCTTGGACATTTAATAGAATTTCTTCTTTTGTGTCATGGAAGAAAGTCATACATGTTAGAAGTAATTTGAATTTTTACATGGTTGCTTTTGTCATAGTTTTTGTCTTTTGGTTAAAATATTTTGTCAAATTCATTAATCACATCAGGTACAGTAGCTTAAGCGGCACAATTGCTGAAAAGGTTGGATTGACTGAATCAAAAAACCCTTTCATTTTTGGCAGAAGTTTTCATGATTAACATAAGGGTGAAAAATCAATGTCAGAATTTAAATTTTTTAATTATGCCTTTAAGGTGAGCCAGTGAGTCCTTGTTTCAGGTGAGAGCGAGGCCCCTGTGAGAGGAGATGAAACCTCAGTTATCTCTTCCTGAAGCTAAAGATTGTCTCTGTAAAGCACAGTATAGCTCATGCTGTGAGTGGGTGTGCATGTTTGTGTGTGTTGTGAATCGCATCTAATCTCAGCTGGATTACATTCGCTGTGGGGGTGTATAGGATGGTGGGCTGGCATGCTGTATCGCGGAGAGGTCTAGAGATTACTTGCCTAGCAGGGGTTGGAATCCTCACTGTGTGTGCACTGTGTTCACACCCAGGTGCTTTTTGGGATTTTGGTGCATTTTTACAGTCATCTCAGCTGTATGCTCTATTTATCATCTGAATGACTGACTGATCAGCACCCAGCTGCTCTTCTTCCATTATCAAACATGGGTTTGGGAGTATCATCTATATATTGTATGGTATCCGTGGCAATCTATAAACACCCAAGCATAAAAAAATATTGTGGTGCATGACAATATTTCTGCTACAGAGTCTTTTTGTAATGCATTCCTCTGCAGACCTGTAAAACTATTCTTCAGGAGTAAAGGGGAAATGTTATCTGCTCTGATCCCACACATTTTATTTTACCACAGAACAGTCTGCACTGTTCCTTTCCTTGTACAAGATTAGGCTCACAGCTCTTTAAAAGCTGCTTGACTGCTACAATATAGTCAGCAGAACCCTTCTGCTACTTTTTCAATGGCCAGATTATCTAAATAAAAAATTATCTATCTATCTATCTATCTATCTATCTATCTATCTATCTATCTATCTATCTATCTATCTATCTATCTATCTATCTGTCTATCTGTCTATCTGTCTGTCTGTCTACAAGCTGACCTATCTATCTATCTATCTATCTATCTATCTATCTATCTATCTATCTATCTATCTATCTATCTATCTATCTATCTATCTATCTATCTATCTATCTATCTATCTGTCTGTCTGTCTGTCTGTCTGTCTGTCTGTCTGTCTGTTAATCTTTTTCTCTCCCTCTTTCTATATATGTATACACTGAAAAAGAACCAAATCAAATAAGTTTTGGTAAACTTATATATAGTGCATATATATGCATGTATACTACCGTTGAAAAGTTCAGGGCCAGTAAGATTTTTAATTCAGCAACGATGCATTAGATGGACCAAAAGTGACAGTAAAGACAAGAAATGGACAGTAAATATCAGATCTTTTGAACTTTCTGTTCATCAAAGGGATTTATATTCATTTCAGTTGGAAATTAGATTGTTACTTGAACATCAAATCAGCATATTAGAATAATTTCTGAAGGATCATGTGACACTGAAGACTGGTGTAATAATGCTGAAAATTCAGCTTTGCCATCTCAGGAATAATTGACATTTTAAAATATATGTAAATAGAAAATATAATATTTTATTTGTAATAAGATTTCACAATATTGCAGTTTTTACTATATTTTTGATCAAATAATTGCAGCCTTGGTAAACATAAGTGACTTCTTTCTAGAAGTTTTAAAAAGTCTTACCAACCCCAAACTTTTGTAGTGTATATGCTCAGAATGTATGTCTTGGGGGTCGAAAATTATCTACATTTCCGTGTTCCAACCCCCTTAACAAAAGGGTCATTTTGTAGTCCTTACCACACTGATGACAATGATGAGTTGCAAGCCTTTGCTCACTGTCGTGGATGTCAAGGACAGGATAAAAGAGGATTGCTACTGATGCTTGTGCCCTTCTGGAGCTATATTATTTTTTCCTGCTGTTCTTCTTTACTTTAGGCCACTAGGCCATCAGGCCAGACCACAAGCTCCATGTTGCTTTGCTAAAGCTTTACCATTACTTTAAACCTCTTTCACTCAGGTCGAATTACATTATGCATCCTGGTTTTAACCACACCATTTGTAATAATTTCAAGTATGTAATTCTCAATGTAGTACTATTAATAAAATATTCTCTTTAAGCCTTGTATAAGAATTATTAATTACTTTAGATAATGTTGTATAGTTAGATAATGCCTGTTGCATTAACAATATGGTCCCATAGCAGTGCTCTCCAACATATTTTGTTACTCTAAGTGTGCTTTTTTCCCTGCTTGTTTATTGTAAGAAGTGGCAGAGGGTGGTGACAGACGGGACATGTACAGTTGATGCTCTTGAGTCATAGCATCAACATCTCATCTTATCACATGTCTACAGGCTTGACCATAGCATGAATATATTTGATTGGATAAGACATTATCAGATATATGCACCTAAAATTAAGCTTTAGCGTTAGTTCTGGCAGGTCACGTGAGTCAAGCTTGCATCAGCTGATTCTCAGCTGATCACATCTACCTATAGGAATACGACACCTATCGCGGCATTCCTATATAAGCTCTATTCAATATTATTCAGCAGCTTTTTAGCTTGCTTCGGAGCAAATTACCCTCCTCCATCCCCAGCTCCACCTTTCGCCACAGTCAGGACTTAGCTTTCTGATATTCCTTGCTAATCAGACTCCTTTATCTTGAATAAAGTGTTACACTTAAATATCATTGAGTACATTAATGATATCTGCATTGTTCTGTTCTGTTAACCCTAGGGGGGTTATTATTGCTGCTCTCCCTGCTCATTCATGACAGGCTGCATGGATGGGCAGGGAGGTTTTTGCCCAGAACAGAACCATACCGCCAAACCAAACTTTATGCTAAGTATCTATCATTCTGACGATAGTGGTCCTGACAGAAGTTGCATAAGTTGCATAAGTTGCACCCGGGCCCCCCGCGGTGGTACAGCGGCCGTGCAATTATAAAATTATATAAATGGATGCAATTATAGCATGCCAATGTGCATTGGCTCATGTAGTTTACACTCAAAGTAGATTGGTTTCTCGAAACGACATCCCAAAGAAAGAAACAAAAAGAAAAAGAAAGAAATACATTTTATCACTCAAAAGTTTGGGTCACTAGGATTTTTTATTTATTTTTTTAAGTTAAATTAATGCCTCTTTAGCAAGGATGCATTACATTTATCAAAGTGAAAGTAAATACATTTATTATGTTACAAAATATTTCAAATACATGGTTTTCTTTCTATTCATCAAAGAATCCTGAAAAAAAGTATCATGGTTTCCACAAAAATATGAAGCAGCACAACTGTTTTTATCATTGATAATAATAATACAAAAAAAAATAATTTGAGCAGCAAATCAGCATATTAGAATGATTTCTGAAGGATCATGTGACACTGAAGACTGGAGTAATTATGCTGAAAATTCAGCTTTGCATCACAGCAATAAATTGCATTTTAACATATTTTCAGATACACAACAGCTACTTTGAATTCTAATAATATTTCACAATATTACAATATTAGGGTTTTTGCTCAAATTTAAATGATAGTATTGACATATTATGATGATTATTTGTCATGTACTGTATAATGCAAATCCCAATGGTTCTTAAAACAGGCTTAATTGTTTCTATGCAAAATATATATTTTTTAAATTTTGCATTGAAATGTGACATGATGTGACATTTACCCTAAAACTGATGCTGCAAACTCTTATAAACACTATACTGTCACAGTAATGTATTAGACACAGTGCTTAATACTTTACAAACACTTCATCAGAAGATGCGTTATGATAAGACCTCAACATGTTTAAACTGGAGGAAGTGTCCATTTAACTTTACCGATGTTAAATTTTCTGTAATGGCCTTAGAGATTAACTTATTTTCTCTGTCTGTTTTTCTCAGGAGAGGAGTGTGAGTTGTCATGCAGGGACAGTAACAATGATGTGGTCATTCTGCCGAACAACATGACTGCCAGCAGCATTATGAGACATCACTGGATGAACCCTCCCAAAGTCAAGGTTTGTGTTTTTCAGTCTCAGTGTTTTAGCTTGCTGGCAGGGAATGTTGCACCGGGACGCCACGTCCTGAGTGTGACTCAAAGTTTGAGTTGACACTCCTCGGACAGCAGATATTGGATTGTGCCTGATGATTCATCAGTGTCATTAATCAGTGTCTAGGCTCAGGACTTTAGGGTCAGTGAGAAACTCAGTCTAAGAATAATTCGCCTCTAAAATACCAGTTATTATATCCAAATTCACCATGTTCAGCACCTACCGTTGAAAAGTTCAGGGCCAGTAAGATTTTTAATTCAGCAACGATGCATTAGATGGACCAAAAGTGACAGTAAAGACAAGAAATGGACAGTAAATATCAGATCTTTTTAACTTTCTGTTCATCAAAGGGATTTATATTCATTTCAGTTGGAAATTAGATTGTTACTTGAACATCAAATCAGCATATTAGAATAATTTATGAAGGATCATGTGACACTGAAGACTGGTGTAATAATGCTGAAAATTCAGCTTTGCCATCTCAGGAATAATTGACATTTTAAAATATATGTAAATAGAAAATATAATATTTTATTTGTAATAAGATTTCACAATATTGCAGTTTTTACTATATTTTTGATCAAATAATTGCAGCCTTGGTAAACATAAGTGACTTCTTTCTAGAAGTTTTAAAAAGTCTTACCAACCCCAAACTTTTGTAGTGTATATGCTCAGAATGTATGTCTTGGGGGTCGAAAATTATCTACATTTCCGTGTTCCAACCCCCTTAACAAAAGGGTCATTTTGTAGTCCTTACCACACTGATGACAATGATGAGTTGCAAGCCTTTGCTCACTGTCGTGGATGTCAAGGACAGGATAAAAGAGGATTGCTACTGATGCTTGTGCCCTTCTGGAGCTATATTATTTTTTCCTGCTGTTCTTCTTTACTTTAGGCCACTAGGCCATCAGGCCAGACCACAAGCTCCATGTTGCTTTGCTAAAGCTTTACCATTACTTTAAACCTCTTTCACTCAGGTCGAATTACATTATGCATCCTGGTTTTAACCACACCATTTGTAATAATTTCAAGTATGTAATTCTCAATGTAGTACTATTAATAAAATATTCTCTTTAAGCCTTGTATAAGAATTATCAATTACTTTAGATAATGTTGTATAGTTAGATAATGCCTGTTGCATTAACAATATGGTCCCATAGCAGTGCTCTCCAACATATTTTGTTACTCTAAGTGTGCTTTTTTCCCTGCTTGTTTATTGTAAGAAGTGGCAGAGGGTGGTGACAGACGGGACATGTACAGTTGATGCTCTTGAGTCATAGCATCAACATCTCATCTTATCACATGTCTACAGGCTTGACCATAGCATGAATATATTTGATTGGATAAGACATTATCAGATATATGCACCTAAAATTAAGCTTTAGCGTTAGTTCTGGCAGGTCACGTGAGTCAAGCTTGCATCAGCTGATTCTCAGCTGATCACATCTACCTATAGGAATACGACACCTATCGCGGCATTCCTATATAAGCTCTATTCAATATTATTCAGCAGCTTTTTAGCTGCCTTCGGAGCAAATTACCCTCCTCCATCCCCAGCTCCACCTTTCGCCACAGTCAGGACTTAGCTTTCTGATATTCCTTGCTAATCAGACTCCTTTATCTTGAATAAAGTGTTACACTTAAATATCATTGAGTACATTAATGATATCTGCATTGTTCTGTTCTGTTAACCCTGGGGGGGTTATTATTGCTGCTCTCCCTGCTCATTCATGACAGGCTGCATGGATGGGCAGGGAGGTTTTTTGCCCAGAACAGAACCATACCGCCAAACCAAACTTTATGCTAAGTATCTATCATTCTGACGATAGTGGTCCTGACAGAACTGTGCTGGTTTATGTTTGGGGAAACTACTGCAGCTGAATTATGGTCAGAAAAGCTCTGAATATGGACCGTAGTCCACTACTTGATGACCACTGACCACTGAAATGCTCCGAACTCACTGAAAAAAAAACTGTAGTAATGCCGTCTATAGCAATCTGAGATCTGTAAAATTATGAACAGGCTGGATTGGCCAGCAAGTTGCTAGGAGACCAAGACTGCTATGCAATCTTAACATAAGATACATATATACATATACATACATCTTAATAAGTATCACTTTTTATTTCTCCTCTTTCCTATTACTTGTTTCGCTTCTGTTTCAGTTTTTTTTTTCTTACTATGTGTAAGTAAGTTATTGTTTTTTAGCATGTAAGTTTGGCAGTGTTATTTTTTAGGATTACTGATAAACTACTGTCGTTTGATTTGTATTATTTGTATTTGTTATTTATTTTAATTTTAGTTAAATTATGTCTGAATGTATTATGTCTGTATATGTCTTTTATTAAGTTTTAGTTTTAATACTTCAACAAACTAAATGGAAATGAAATAATATTTATATTGAATTTATAAATGTGTATGTGTGTGTGGCTGTACATACCCATATGTAGTTGTTTTTTTGGTGTTTGGCTTAGTGTTATGTTAGAATCATTATTATACTCTTATACCTTTTCTTCTTTAATATTTTTTTGTTTTTCATTTAAATGTTAAGTTTTGAAATTTTGTTGTATGCATTTGTCATTTTTATTTAATTTCTTTATTTTTAAAATGTGTATAGGTAGTATTTATAAAGTTTTAGCTTTTAGTTTTGGATCTGTTTTTAGTTGTTTTAATATTACAATTGATTGCTTCTGTTGTCCTCAGTTGTAAGTCGCTTTGGATAAAAGTGTCTGATAAATGACTAAATAAAAATAAATAAATAAATCTTCCTTGGATAGCTTTGGTATTTAAACTGCTATTTTACAGAACTGTGAGCAACTTTTAATACCCTGTAAAAGTTATTTGGAATCAAGTTCAACTACTGCAGAATCATTCACAACTACACTCTTAAAAATGAGTGAGTCATCATGGCGCCGACGCTGATGGCTGCCTCCGTGGCGTGCTCCGCAGTTGTTTTTATGTTTTTGTTAGTTTGTCCTGTCTTTAGTTATATCCCTGCAATCAGTTTCACCAGAGACGAATTGCTGGACATTCGGAAATACACACCACCTGATATTTCACCGGTTTTCGACTATTCTGATGTTTTGCTGGACATTGTAGTCGGGGGAGCTGTGGCGCTGATCAAGCGCTTCAGGACGCGCAGATGGGGGAAGCGAGCCGGCGCGCTCGTGAAGCTCAGGCAGCGTGGATTCAGAACGCCGTTGCCGAGCATCCATCTGGCGAACCTCCGCTCTTTACCCAACAAAACAGACGAACTCCTTCTGCTCTCCCGGACAAATAAGGATTTTTCTAACTCTGCTGCTCTGTGTTTCACGGAAACCTGGCTGAAAGACGATTATAAGATATAAAGGGCAGTATTTCAGACTGATTCAAACTAGTAGCTAATCTTTTATTAAACTACCCATTAAAAGAACCTGTGACATAATAGTCATTTGTTTTGGGAATTATAGTCTACATTGGCCGCACTGTTATTCAATTAAAAGACTTGACTCATTTAAGTAATTTGTTTTTGCAAATAATACTACAATGGTTCTTATTATGAATGATTTATACAAGTCTGTGTTTTAGAAATGTTTTAAAACTTCATGTTTAATTGAAAGATCTAAATTCAGAGGATCATTAATTCCATCGTTATATATCCCCATAATGCCCAGCCCTAATTGCCCAGATAAGTGCTAATACTTTTGACTTACAGAACAGGCTTAAAATTACATTTGCCACTAAAGCATGATTTCTTTTGCCATTGTCCTGAATTTCCAGTAGTTGCAGTATAATTGCTGAAAAGCAATACAGGTAGCACTGATACAGAGAAACTTCTAACTTGGTACTTAAAGCAGCAGGGTCTCGAAATTATGCAGCTGAGTGAGTTCAGCAAAGTGCTGTACATCACGATGTGCTGTACAAATATAAATAAAATGTTTTATGCAGACCATGAAAATAAGAACAGAGTAAAAGATTGTTCTTGGGATTTTAATTTGTATTACTCATTCATAGGCAGAGTGAGTAAAGGCAAGAAGATCCTGCTCTACTCTGCTCTTTGACTCAAGTCATGCAAGCCAGGTAATGTAATAAAAGTCCCGGAACATTCTCCAGCAGCTGTGCTTCTGAATGAAAAGAGATGTGTGACCTCTCTCAATAAATAATCACTAAAAACCCTGCAGATCAGAGACTCTGAGGAGCCCTTAGAGTGAGTGCAGGGAGTGAGACAACTCCGAGGGAGCCAGGGATTGTGAATGTCTAAATGAAATGCAGAAACAGAAAAATGGAGAGATGGATAAAGTGACATATGGATAAACAAATACAGAGATAGAGGGCTGTTAGAGTGAAATGCCTGTCAGGGTTTTTCCTCTCTTGTAAGTGCCAGTGTTTGCTGTGATACCGTAAGCCCCGGCTGAATAGCCTGAATTAGCAGCTGCTATGTGTGTCTGAAAGAATAGCTGTGAGTCAGCCCCTTTCCTGCAAGACTAGCATTTCATTTCCCCGTTACATGCCTCTCTGTCTGTTCCTCCATTCCCGCTGACCTCCCACCTTTTCTTTTACACATGACTGTTGGTGCTGCCCAACTGATGGAAGAATAAAGGGCTCTTGGAGGGGTTTCTGGTAAAGAAAGAGCATAACTACAGAGTTGAACTGAAATCGCTGTATAGCTCTTAAATGCCTCTGATCACTGAGAAAACGCTCTGAAGGACACCAATTAACTGCCCTTGCAAGTGGACAAACAACAGAGGCCATTCTAGGATTTCAGTCTTGCTGTCTGATCAGAAACAGATATGGCTCTGAGAAATATTTCTTCTGGGAATTTGCTTTTAAATCCTGCTCGCCTGACAACTTTAAGTAATTAAAATGAATCTATCAAGACTATCAGACATTGTACAGTGGTCCCAAAAGTAACCATTTTGGACACATAAGACGTTGAAAAATATATGAATTTCAGGTTGCACTTTAAATTAGAGAACCCATATTAACATATTTTGTAACTAAGAGTTTTCCCTCAATAAACTACTAATTTGCTGCTTATTTATAATAAGTAAGGTAGTGGTTGTGGTAGTTACGTTTAGGTATGGGGTAGAGTTAAGGGATCTAGAATATGGTCATGCAGAATAAGGCATTACTGTGTGCTTTATAAGTACTAATAAACAGCCAATATGCTAATAATATGCATGCTAAAAAGCAACTATTAATAAAGTTCCTTAATCCAAAGTGTTACCAAATTATATAATGTTATCTGCAAGCAAATTATGCTGGGCTTTTTGAGCCATTTTTGCAATACTTTTAACTGACTGGGTAGGGCTGCACCCTTTGCTATGTACCTACTAGTTAGTAGTTAGTTTGCACCCTTTGCTTTGTAACTACTTGTTAGTTTGTAACTAACACTTTTTTTTTTTTTTTACAGTCTCCGTAAAGTAATGTGTAGTACAGTTGGCTTAAGCACTTTAGTAATATATTAAATATTCTGAAATGATGTCTAAAATTCAATATGGGCAATAAATAAATACTAATAAAACATTTATTAGTTATTAATTATTTACGTTTCTGGTTTTGAAACCTGACATGTTTATAATTCTTGTGAAATATTTGTGCTATATTTCTTAAAAATAAATTGCACTCTGTTTGATATTTGTTTTGCAATACATGCATTTGTATGTGTATTTAAGTGTACACCTTGGGGCCACTGTATATTAGTAATGGTTGCTTACTTGCATTATATTTTGTGATTTCGCTGGAACAGCAAGCATTTGGATAAAATATGGAATTGTACTTGTATGTCTGACAGCTGTGTTTGGGACAAGGTTCTGTGTCAAACACTTCTTCCTGATGTCTAGTCGGTCTTTGTTCTTATTGTGAGAGACAGAAAAAGAGGGGTAGAGAAAGCCCATGGTGTCCCATAGCACTAACAAAACTTTTTAAAGCCTCAAAGAGCCTTTGGTACTCATATGTTGAACACAGCTCTGAACTGTTGACCAATAAGGAATAACTTGTATCAACTCTTGTAAAGGATTGTGCATATTTATAAATGACTCCTACAGACACTTCTCAGAGTAATGCTTCTCTGAGAAGAGGTAAAATATTTGACGCGTTTCTGATTCATTTGTTGTGAAAATGTGTCAGTTGTTTTCTTGCTACAGACAGAATATAGAGGAAGAAAGATATAAGGCAAGTAGTGGAGATCTGTCAACCTCAGTGGATTTCCTTACAAACATCCAGCTCCACAGGCAGGAGGGTACTCACACTGTCCTCTGTGGGCAGACAGATTGATGCAGTGGATAAAAAGGATTCATGAGCTTTTCATCACAGCTTTTCCCTTATTTCCTCTCGCTTCTTCCTTCACTTCCTTATAACCCCTCCCTTTCCTCACAGCTCCCCTTTCACTTCTTCATAATTTTTTCCACACTTCCTCACAACTCCTTACAGATTTTCTCTCATAACTCTCCCCCACTTAATCCTAGCTCTGCCTTCACTTGTTTTAAACTCTTCCCTCATTTCCTCACAGCTCTTCTCATATTTCCTCACAACTCTTACCTAACCTATTCATCTCTGTCTTCTTTATAACTCTCTTCCACCACACCACACTTTCTGTTAACACTTCCTCATGAGCACTCCCTCAGTTCATTATGGCTTTTTCCTCTATTCTTCACACCTCTGCCCTTAATTCCTCATAACTCTTAATTCACTTCATCATAACCCTTTTACAGTTCCCTGTTGTCTTGCACCACTTCCTCACAACTCTTCCTCTACTTCCTCGCAATTCTTCTCCCACTTCCTCACAGCAAGAGTACTGACACAGCTCTTTTTCCACACTGTTTTTCAGAGACAGCCCTACTTTCTTATAGCTCTTCCCTTTCCACAACTCCACAACCTTTGCTTTGCTCCTTCACAACTCTTCACACAATTCTCCTTCCTTTACTTCCTTTTAGCCCTTCCCACAGTTTCCTGTAGCCTTCCCACTCACCCTTCTTCACAGTTCTTCCTCACATCTCTTTCCCACTTCCTCACAGTTCTTCTCCCACTTCCGTACAACTCCTATTTTCTCACAGTTCTATCTCCACTTCCTCTCATCTCTTTCTCCATTTCCTCACAGTTCTGTCTCCACTTCCTTACATCTCTTTCACCATTTCACAGCTCTTCACCCACTTACATTTATTTAAAACAAAAATTTAACCAAGCAACATTTACATACTTCACACTTGAATCCTTGAATTCATAACATTAAAGAAAGTGACAACAGCTGTCTTTAAGTGAGAGACTTGTAGTTAACAGATCTAACCTGAATCAGAAATGGTTCACAAAAGGCATCGATGTAGGGCTGGGCGATATAGCTAAAAAATGTATTAACGATATAATGTTTCATATCGTTCGGTATCGATAATTATTGACATTTTTATAACCTTTTTTTAAAACAAAATGCAATAGAAAAAAATGTTTAAATTTAACCACTGCATTTATAATTAACACAATTTATTGAGACAGACTACAAATATTTTTTTGTTTTAACAATCAAATACAATATAAATTAAACAAATATCTAATTTCTAATGTTTTATATGCAGATTAAATAGGTCTTTATTGTATATGTCTAATTGTCTCCCGAGGCCACAGGAGGGGCGCAATGAGCAAAATAATGCAGCGCATTTAGCAAGTAACTATTAAAAAAATGTACATTACGTCTAAATTAACTCATAAAAATCAAATACAATTTCGTAAATTGCATAAACAATTATGAACAAAACAGCATCATGTATTGCTTAATCCAAAGAGCCGAAGCGCCATTCCCACAGACTGCATTTAAAAACATATGAGATGCAGTGAAAAGGAATAAACCTGCACAAATTCGCGACGTGTTTTCTAAAAGTTTAAACTGTTTTAACTTTGCATGGCTTTTATACATCTCTTCTGTGAGACGCGAGTGCAGCAGTCATATTTGTCCGTCTGAAAATGCGCTGAATATGCGTTCTGTGTGAATGGCTTGGTTTCGGTTTTAACTCATTCAAGATCTTCTCCGCATTGAGCTTCAATATTTCTCTAATATTTTTAATGCATAACACAGCAGCGGCGCGTCTCGTGGGCTAGACTAACAAAACATTATGAAACAACGTCACTCACATCATTATCACCACATCTCGCGCGCCATTGATGACGCTCCCGGATGCACACCTAACATTCAAATGCAAATGTTTATTTTAAATTCGACTAATATTCATTCTTTATTCAGAATCTCCTCATCACAGGCAGGCACAGCACTCAATTCAGCATGTATTCGTGTTTGTGTGTGCTATCTGCTTCACTCATAGTACGTTCCTATATCGTGCGCTATATCGAAAAATGTTAATATCGATATCGAAGAAGGAGTACCGTCGATAAATATTGATACCGTTTTATCGCCCAGGCCTACATTGATGTTCGATAGACACTGATGTTTTTATGTACATCCTCAGTGACGCTGAAGTGAATAATTCAGAGGACAGTCAATGTTACAGGGGCAGTTCACCTTCAGTTGCTGGTCCCTATTGACTATTGACCATAGTATGGGGGAAAAAGTCAATGGGAACCAGCAACTGAAAGTGAACGGTCTCATTAACAGCTGCAGTTCCTCTGCAAGGGCGTGTCCTTGGGCTGGAGTTTGTCTGCTGAATGAAACATACTGATATCTGTTACCCGTGAGTATCTGAGTGGTCTAGTGGTTTCTGTTGTTTTGCTGATGCTGGCGATTAGTATCTGTTTGACCTGGTATCTCTTTAAAGGCAATAACTAATTCAAACCTCATCCCAGGTTCTGTGATGAGACAAACAGATAGGCTGCATCTGACACTGACATGAGCTGCATCTTTATATTATATATATTTGCAGATGTCTAGGTTCTGTCCTGAAATATATTACATTTGAATTATTACTTTCAATTATGTAGTCAGTGAGTGAACAAAGGTATTAAAACAATTCTGATTTTAAAGAATTTTGCAGCATCTGCTGCCAGAGAAAGATAATTAGATACTTTCATTGTAATGCAGCAATGTTCTCCAGACATCATCAGTTGACTCCTGTTATATTTCTGCCTTGACAATAAAAGTTTTGTGCTACACACTATGTGTATTTTGCTACTAGCAAGTCAGAGCAATTTTAGACCCTCACTAGCAGCACCTAAAGCAACATTATCATGCTATATCAAGCATATTTCTGCATTTGGTAAAACTGGTTTAAGAGAGAGAGAGAAATGCTGCCCAGTCTTGTTCACTGAGGCATCTATTCTCTGTTCTAAAGTCCAGCTAAGTGGCTTTTGACCCAGTTTTGAGAAGGTGCTTCTTCAAGTGTGCATCAAAAGCTTGACAATTCATCTGATATTAATATGGAAAGAGACCAAAGCCAGATTAAGAGTTATACTCCATATCTCTCTTTCT
Organism: Sinocyclocheilus grahami; assembly: GCF_001515645.1. Taxonomy (NCBI): domain Eukaryota; kingdom Metazoa; phylum Chordata; class Actinopteri; order Cypriniformes; family Cyprinidae; genus Sinocyclocheilus; species Sinocyclocheilus grahami. The sequence continues at coordinate 62,683 of NW_015505931.1, forward strand.
CTCTTACTGTATAACAGTTTTTCTCACAAACAATGTTTCCTGTTTCACTCCTGATTTATAGCAGCACTGGGAAAGGGTTGTTATGTGCCTCAGTCTTAACGTGAATATGGCATTGTTAGAACCAAAGGTATGAATTCATCTCCCTCTCTTCCGTTGTGGTAAGTTTTTATGTAAGGACAGGTTCGATTCTGCAGTTTTAGGATTTGCATTCAAGAATCAGATGACTTTTATCATACTGACTGTTTTATTGTTCTCCTCCCACCGTACAGACTAAAATTTAATTTTCTCTGACTGCTCCCCATAATTCCCTGGGTGTCTTAGACCTGTTTGGAAGACTAATTCCTGAGGAGGTTAGGTAAATTCATGTTTGAAAGATGTACTTGACATGATTTTAGTCCTGATCCGAATCGAACATGTGTGTTTTTCTTTGCATATTATCGGCTGATTTTTCAGATACTTCAAGGGTCCTCTGATCTCAGGATAAGAATGCATGTGAATGCAGTATCCTATATTATTTTTCTACAAAGCTTCTTCTCATTTATTTTAACCTTTGTTGAATCCCTTAAAGTTAAATTTCTCAATGAGTCAGCAGTATGAGTGGCAATATAAGTTACAAACAATTACATTATTTCTTTGTAAATTATATAACAACAACTTGGAAAACAGACAATACATAAAAGGTAAGATGTGTTATTTGAGAGAAGAGAGTACTAATATAATAGACACAGACCTGTAGCGGAACTTGCTTTACTCTGCGCTGGTGTCATTTTTGATTTTTGTAATAAAAGGCATATTGTCAAAGAAAAGGACAATAACTATTGCAACAGTGTTGAAGGCACATTATTTTCTAGAAGGTCATGTTATGTTCACAGAAATAGAGTAGTAAAAACGAATTAAATAAAAGGGAAGACACATACTTTAATCATATTGATTTTACATAATTTTGTTTGAAACAACTATAAAAAGAGAACAATTAAAGAAGCAAGCTGTTTTTTAAGGTATGATTCAGCTCATTCTATTTCCAAATAAGAGCATCCTGATGAAATCAGCTGACAGGATAATGTCATAAACCGAAAGGATGACATACTTTATACATTTTCATGACTCGAATTTAACTTTTAGCCTGTTTCTCTCTCCTTTCAGAACTTAATCCATTAGGTCTTAATTACTTGAAATACTTCTTTGCATGTTTTTGTTCTTGTTTTCTTTCTCTATGTTTACTAGTGTTATGCCTTGGACAAGGTGCCTTGAGAGGCAGTCTAAAATTATTTAAAAAAAACATCAACAGTATAAGTCAGGGCTGAAATTTACACATAAGAGGAGAAAATAAAAAGTTTCGATTGAGCCCAAAGAAATCTAGGCCAAAAACACCCAACAGAAAAAAAACTCTAAACTCAACTATAATTCAAATGAATTTTATGAATGTTGATGTGTTTTGTGTCAATATCTCCATAGTACAGTATAGTGATCATATTTCTATGAATAGAAAATAAGTGTCAAAATAATATTTTGACACTAGCTATACAGTATATATCTGTCTCAGTTAGGTATTAATTCATAGCCTGTATCTGTTGTGTATTGAGATTTTTCTGCAGTCAATCTCAGAGCTTTCAATGTCAATGTCTGTACTTTGCCTTTGTAAACTGTAGTTATACATCCCAAAACCACTGTGAAAAACAACTAATTGTATGTTTTTCCTATTCACTCCTTCTGCTTGCACCTCTCAGGGTTCTGTGGGATTGGAGGAGAGTTCATGCCCCAGCCCAGCAAACTCACAGCAGCCTGGAACTCGACACAGTTTCGTACAGGAGCACTTCCAAGCTCAGTACAGGTCAGACACCCCTTAATCTTTCATTTAAGATCAAGTCCACCCTTTGTCTGCCTGCCTGAGCTTTGCATTCTACTGGGACACTTGTGTGGTATTTAGGCGTACTTAATTACTACTGTATGTCAGTGGTATTTGATATGGTAATGGAATTGAATAACACAATACAGTATGTTCGTTGTTGTCTTAACCTACTGTGACATCTAACAACCTGCATGCAGTTATACATATGGCAAGACCATTATACAAGTAGATAGAAGGGTTGAACAATTTGGTCTAAAATCATGCTGTGAATAATTTTTTACAAATATTTGACATGATAAACATTTACAGTAACATCTCATACACTGCTGCTTAGAAAAAAAGGCTTAAATAACAAAAAGGCCTAAAATCTCATGTTGAATAAGATGTTTGAAAACTATTGTAAGCTATGTCTTCAAATGAAGTCAAGTTTTGCGGACGTTCTAATGCCACCTTACTCTTTAAGTGTATATATGTTTGAGTACTATAAAGTACAAAAGTTCTTTAGTTACAAATGAGCATAGTTCTTGTTTGCATTCACATTATATCTTGACTTGAAAGTGGCCTCAGACTTCTTTTTGATCAATTTAGTTGTGATTGTGTCACATTTCTAATTAATTAATTAATTAATTTTTGGAGCTAGGCTACATAAATAATATTCTTATCATTTGGATATTACCACTTATCAATACTTATCAATACGACATCTTTGGCAATATTCAGCACATATGAATGCGCCCATACACAAGACGCGTTTACTGTACACATACAGGACTTGTTCACTCTGAAGAGAGCGCAAAAATATGCGCACAAATGAATGACACCGATCACTCCATCTTGAGACAAGCTCTTTAAAAGTAACTGTTCAAAAACACGTTAAAAATGCGAAGCTGAGCGCCTGTCAAGCTGCACTCTTAAAAATAAAGGTGCTTCAAAAGGTTCTTCAAGCGATGTCATAGAAGAACCATTTTTGGTTCCACAAAGAACCATTTAGTCAAAGGTTCTTTAAAGAACCATCTCTTTCTTACCTTTTTATAATCTGAAGAACCTTCTTTCGCCACAAAGAACCTTTTGTGAAACAGAAAGGTTCTTCAGATGTTAAAGGTTCTTTATGGAACCATTTAGACAAAAAGGTTCTTCTATGGCATCGTGAAGCACCTTTATTTTTAAGAGTGTGGTCGCGACAAAAGTGTGCACGCTTATGATTATACCGTAATCTGCAGACAGCGCAAAAAGACAAGACAAGAATGTTTTTCATTTAGTTTATCAGCTTGTCTTCACAAAGAAACGCCATTTATATAAAGACTGTCATTTTCTTCTTAAAGGGGTCATATGATGCAATTTAAATTTTTCCTTTCTCTTTGAAGTGTTACATGCTCTTGGTGCATAAAGAAGATCTGTAAAGTCTCAAATCCAAAGAGATATTCTTTATAAAAGTTAAGTCACCCCCTCCTCCCTAAAAAGGCTCGTTCTAACACGCCCCCACATGTCTACGTCACGATGTGGGAAGATTTGCATAATGCTGCCCAAATGTTCACGCAAAGAAAGAAGGTGTAACTTTTATTCTCGCTGTAGTATTGTTGCTGCCGCCATGTTGTGAAGACGCTGTGTTTCGTTGTGAAAGCGAAACTACTTTGTTTGGCCTTCCAAAAGAGGATGATATCCGGATCGGCTTTCACTGTAGACGAAGCGGAGTCTAGCCTGGGGTCGTCACATGTGGTTGCCGCAAGCCCGCCGGCCTCCGCTCACTCAAGGCCTCCTTGTGTGACGCTGTGCTTCGTTGTGAAATCGAAACTACTTTGTTTGGTCTTCCAAAAGAGGATGATATCACTTCGTCATGCCTGGAGCTGATCCGTGCTGGTCATTTCATTACACCAAATACACAAAATAATGTTCTTTTAAGCAACATCATATGACCCCTTTAAGATGTTCTTAAGAACATATTTGAGAAATTCTTAACAATGAACATTCTTACAAACTTCTTGGAATTTATCTTAAGAATTTTATTCTTAAGAAAATGTTCATGAATCCAGCCCCTGGTATGTTTTATCTCTCACAGTTTGGCTTTGTAGAACACTGGTGAATCGACCTAAATAATTATTTAATAAATATAAAACAATTATTACACTACCATTAAAAAGTTTGTGGTCAGTAAGATTTTTTTTATGTTTTTGAAAAAAAAATCCAATTATTTCATCAAAAATACAGTAAAAGCTGTACTATTGTGAAATATTATTAAAATGTAAAATAGCTGTTTACTGTTCATTCCTGTGGTGTAAAAACTGAATTTTCAGAAGCCATTACTCCAGTCTTCAGTGTTACATGTTCTTTCAGAAATCATTCTAAACGCAATCATTATCTGATTCGGTGCTCAACAAATGATTCTTAAAATGAAAGTATTAATATATATACTCACCCCACCCAAACCTTTGAGCAGTAGTGTAATTAATCATAACCACCCAAAGAAACAGTTTTCCCACATGTGAATTTTTTATTTTTAATGTAAAATCCACTCTTGAGTGTTTGTTGTAGATTACAAACAAATGAGAATGTCATCCCTTTACTTTGATCAATGCAGCTCGTGCAAACTATTTAATTAACTTGCCGTCAGTTGCAGTTAAATTAATTGCATTAGGTTGCACAATTTTCAATTTTAAGCTGAATGAATTAGATGCATACTAATTAGTAATATTTTTAGCTTGTAATTCTTGCAGATTCCTTAAATAATCATGTTCACGGATTATTCAGACATATTTCTGTACAGCAGTTTGGCCGAGAGTTTGTCTCCCCTCATACAAATGGGCTCATCCGGCACACACTGTGTGAGCTCTCTAGAAAAAAGCAGGCTTCACGCTATTCTCTCTCAGGCTGCAGGGCTGTTGAAACATCTGCGCCGGAACTTTCTGCAGAGTGAAAATGATCAAGTAATCCACAATTAAATCATACACTCTACTATAGAGAATATTACGCAAGCATAATATTCACCTATTTTTGGTGTGACAAAAACCTTCTTGCCAACAGCATTTCTGCTTCTGCAGATGTGAGCAATATGCAAATATAATATAAAGTATTTCAAGTGAATATAAAGTTTTCAAGTGAGCAGAACTTATTAGAGTAGGTTTAATTAGTTTTTTTCTTCAGTGCTAAACATTCTAAAGAATCAAAGCATTTAGACTCCCAGAAGAAAGGCAGGTAGAGATGGACTCAGCAATTTTCTTCAATTGAGAGAAAAGGTTCCGCTTCTCAGTGAGTTCTTGATTTCACGGCTTCATTTTGTAATTCCATTAGCTGTGTTGGTTGCTCTAACTTTGAAAACCGAATGAATAATATTTCAGATTGCACAGATTGGGTGTTTATTTATAGCTATACACTAACACAGGAAGTACGGTTGTGATATCTCTGCTTGCAGTATTTGTTTATAATTAAAGTCAATCTGTCTGTCAATCTGACTTTGCCTGTGGGGGTTTATTTTTGATTAGATATTAAAAGTAGGGAAGCAAACACTTCAGCAGCTTTCATGATGTGGTCATTAATGTCTGGATTCAATCTATTCGTAGCTGTGAGCATTTCTTGTTCTCCATAGGTGTTTAATAAAGAGATTCAAAGCATTGAAGTTTCCTCAAGGACTTTGATTATAAAGATGGCTTTACAGTGTGGACGTTTCAGACTACTGTATTCTTTGTCTAGTTAATAATGGTTTCTGCTGCAGTAATAGAGCATTTGTTTGCCATGTTGGAGCTGTAGTAGTAGGGCTGGGATATAGCCTATTGAATAGTCAAAATATAAAGTATTTGTGATGATTTTGTGATTTACAGTTTAAATATTATGTATATTGCTGGGATTTTAATGCGTTTAATTAAGTTTCTTAAAGTTTGCATCATTAGATCATTATTAGTTTTGCTTCCTCCTTATCATGCAACTCATGAGTTTTAAAAGAAGTTTTCATAATGTTTAAACCTTAAATTATATTCAAGTCAATGAGTTTGATTAGTTTCCATGAAACTGTTTAAATTGTCAATTTTTAATTAATTGAAATTCAGCAAATTCATGGTCCAACAGTTTATTCTGAAATTTTCAGTTTCATAAGACATTTTTAAACATTTTAGTAAAATATGCGATTTGTTGGTAAAAACAAGGGTTGGACAAAATAATGTGAACACCTGGAAAATGGCCAATATTTTTTTATTAGGGTGTTTTAACACCATTTGCCTTTAATACAGCTTACAACATTCATACAACTTTTGAATAGCAGTTGAATCATTCTCTCTGAATGCCAATTCAGAGATGTTGAAGAAGGGAATCTGCTTCTCACTGGTTTGATAATATTCAAATCAGCTGATTTGTCTGGCCAAGGCAGATGTTAAAGTTCATCTTGGTGCTCCGACTGCCCAGGTTTTATGATCATGACTTCATCTTTCTTTAGTACTGGTGTCTGTATCTTAGCAGTTGCAGCTCTTTCATGGATGTTGGCTTTGTGAAGTTCTCTGTGGTCTGTTTTTGTGGAAACATGGACTTTTTCATATTGAGGCTTGCTGACACATTGCAGCAGCAGGTGTTGTTTGGACACAGTTCGTCTTAGTGATCAATGATCCCCTTCATTCACTTTCGGTTTTCAAGCACTTTTCTTCTTTGCTGCTGTCTTGCCATGCCTAGTGTATGCAGTTATAATTGTAAAGATGGTTGCTCTTAAAACACCAAACAGTTGAGCTGTTAAGGTTACAGTCACTACTGTTAATCAGGCCTCCATGAGTTTTTTTTTTTGTGTTTTTTTTGGAAGTCTGACAAATCACCCATTTCACTCACAGCTTGTACTAAACATTGTTGAACACAACTTATACTACACTGATATTGCTGTCTTGCCATGCCTAGTGTATGCAGTTATAATTGTAAAGATGGTTGCTCTTAAAACACCAAACAGTTGAGCTGTTAAGGTTACAGTCACTACTGTTAATCAGGCCTCCATGAGTTTTTTTTTTTGTGTTTTTTTTTGGAAGTCTGACAAATCACCCATTTCACTCACAGCTTGTACTAAACATTGTTGAACACAACTTATACTACACTGATATACAACAACATTTGTTTTTCACTGTAGCCTGCACGTAACCCCTATAATACTGGGTCACATTATTTTATCCAACTTTATAAAAATAGAATAAAATTATTGAAATAAAATTATATTTCAAATAAATAGCCTATAATGATATGATTACAAATATAATTTAAAAACGTTTGTTTTAGAACAGATACATATATAACAAGATATGTATTAAATATTTTAGAAAGAATAAAAATATATATTAATTGTATATATCATCCAAGCCCACCTGTAGTGCTCATGTGGGTGATGCAGGTTGCCTCACTCTCTCTTAGCTGCCTTCCTGAGAGAAAAAAAAGAAAAGGGGGAGAGAAAATGTATGAAATGATGGTTCAGCCTCAGCTGCAGTAGATAACGGTAAGACAGGCACAAATGCATATCTGCCGTCTCACTAGCAATAGGGTTGCAGTTGTGATAACTAATCTGGGTTTGGTTGCAATATTAAAAATTGATTTTGACTACATCAGCTATTAAAAACACCCTGAAACCAACCATACACATTTACTGTATAGGATATTTGATGTATAGATCTGCACAAAAATATTGCAAAAAGATACCCCCGATGTTGCTAAGGTATTGACTAGGAATTCGGCGGACCCTGTGTTGATTTATTCAGAAGCTGAGTTGTTTAAAATATAATCATAATCCCAGAACAGACTTTTGTGTTACCTTAGGCTGGTCTCAGTTTGCTCTCTTTGGATTGTTTTGACTGCAGTTTTTTTTTTTTTTTCATTTAATGTATTTTTGTCTCCCTGGTGATAAAAGCGAGTAAACTGAGTAAGAGAAAAAAAAAATAAAAAAAAAAGAAGAACTATGTGGGCTTGGACTGAGGTCGTAGCCTGTTTTGTTTGGGAAAAACCTGTTCAACCTGCTGTGTTGTTGACAAAGACGGGTGCTGAGTTGTTGGCTGCCAAGGTCCCCTCACTACAGATTGAGTGAAGTTTACTGAATGATTATATAACATAAATATTAATGGATGTACTTGTTGATTTTTCCCACCCGATTAAAATGGATAATGATAAAATTGTTACACGTCTTCTTAAGATGTAAGATGTAGCTTCTGAGAAAGTTTGTTTGTTTATTTATTCATTTTAATTTGTTTTTCATTCGAGTTGGATCTTTTGCCTTTCTCATCTAATTTAGATAACTGGTCTGAATAATATGAGTGACTCATTGACTCATTTATCTGATTGCAGCAATAATTTAGTTTACAGATCACTGGAGAAGACAGTTTAGTGTTCTGTAGAAGGAAAAAAAAACATTGTTTTACGTAAGAGGTAGAACTGTTTATAGGAACCTCACAATGAATTGACTGTCATTTTCATTGTTGTATTTTTTATTACTGATTTATTAAAGCAATTGTCTGTAGTTCACTCAAAAATAAACATTGTCAAAAGGTCGCAACCCATATTCGTTTTTTTTTTTTTTTCTTCCATGGAGCACAAAATATAACCTTTACATTGATCTTCTTCACACAAAAACAGTCCACAGGCTGTCAATTTAGCTCCAAAAAAGTAGTGCAAGTCTTCTGAAGCCAGGAGCTACTTCTGTGTGTTTATCTTTACTTCTGCTGCTGCTCTCCAAATATGCTGCCATGGGTAACTTGCACAGAAAAGCTTACACTGAAGCTTGCCGCATCTTATTTCTAGACATGAATGGACATGAATGTATTCTAGTGATAAGAGTTCAAGATTATAATGCATTAAAGCTGCAGTCCGTAACTTTTTTTGGTTAAAAATGATCCGAAATCAACATTTGAGCAAGTACATAACCAGCCAGTGTTCAAAACTATCGCCTTTCTTTAGCCCGATTCACAACGGTTATCTTATCATAATGTTTTCTAATTTGAGTGGTACGGGTAGGATTTCGGGGGAAATTCGAGCATGGCACTGCGTCATTACGTCACGTCTGTAAACATAAAGAAGTTGTCCCGGCTACTAGGCTATCGCATGTGAGGATCCTGCAGGTGGCCAATCGTTTATAGCCTTTTCTCACAACAGCCAGAATAATTAAATGTATCATTTTGATGGCGGATTGTAATCCAGAAAGGATTATGTGTTTATGAAACACATGTGAATGAAATTAAATTATATTCCAGTTATAAATGTGCTTCTGATTACAGATAGCCTGGGATTACAAAGATTTGTATTTTAAAGAAAACCAGTTCGAAGGGAGCATAATTTGCTTTTTGGGTCAAATAATTTGTTAATATGAAATTCGAAGAGTATGACAATTAGACTGTGCAGAAATTGAAATCTACACACTAATACACACTATACTCCATCACAAATGCAGATGTTGTTAACATTAATCATTTGAGAATAAAGTATAACAATAATAATAATTTGAACGGTTTGATGTGATATGAGCTAACGGATCTTTAGATTTAATCACCATTTGTAGCGAGATTTATGGTAATGCTTTTTTCCTCAGTTGGTCAGAACAAACGTGGCTTGTTACTTGCTTATTCAGATGGCAATATAAGGTGAAAATTCATATTCCAAGACGTAGGCTAGAATCTGTGATTGCGAAGTACAGTAAATATCCACACCGGTGCGGTGACTGACTACCACACATATTCCTCAGAACTTCAGAAGCCTTGGAATATAGTGCAAGAGTTGAATGGCATACTTGTCTGTGGTGCTTTTATTGTGCCATTTATTAATTAATTTATTTGTATTATTTTATTTTTTGGAGTTTGACAGCTATTTGAAGTCATTGTATGGAAAAGATCTTTGTCAAAATTACTGAAAAATCCTTTTTTGTGTTCCATGTAAAAAATAAAAACCACATACAGGTTTGGAATGACATGAGGGTGACATCATGTTCTAATTTACCATGAATTTCGGCTTCATTCTTGGATCAAAGAGAGTTCAGTACCATCAGGGGTCATTAGCAGGCCTGTGCTGAATGTACACCCACAAAAAGGCTCAGAACGGTTGTTGTTTAAATTCCACACATGCTCTGGCCCTTGTGTTTGTTTATTACTTTGCCTAAAATGATAATGGTTTCAGCTACTGATAAAACAAAATGTAAGTCTATAGATTTAGGCTGGATCATTTGAAAGGAAGAAAAACTTTGACCTATTTGTCATTTTAAAGAGATGATAAAACATTTGCTCCAAAGTAGCTCAGCTCACCTTTTCTGTGCCATTTGCTGCACTTACAAAGAGTACAAATACAGGACCCGAGAAGGATCTGAAAAAGAGAAAGGATTGTACGCATTATTTATGTATCATCTAATTGATGTTAACAGTCAGGGTTTACAATGTAAAAAGGGTTAAAAGGAGAACTAGAAAGGCTCAGAACGGTTGTTGTTTAAATTCCACACATGCTCTGGCCCTTGTGTTTGTTTATTACTTTGCCTAAAATGATAATGGTTTCAGCTACTGATAAAACAAAATGTAAGTCTATAGATTTAGGCTGGATCATTAGAAAGGAAGAAAAACTTTGACCTATTTGTCATTTTAAAGAGATGATAAAACATTTGCTCCAAAGTAGCTCAGCTCAACTTTTCTGTGCCATTTGCTGCACTTACAAAGAGTACAAATACAGGACCCGAGAAGGATCTGAAAAAGAGAAAGGATTGTACGCATTATTTATGTATCATCTAATTGATGTTAACAGTCAGGGTTTACAATGTAAAAAGGGTTAAAAGGAGAACTAAAAGAACCTCATTGCATTTAGATCAAGCTCTATCATACAGCAAAGAGGTTTGATTGTTTTGTCTTTCATGAGAATAGCATTCACTGATGTAACATTACAATTACAACATTACAACAACTTGACTAATGACTTTGAGAAAAGGGTAACTCAGGGATATGGTGGATTCACTCCACCTTAGCCCAACAAATCATGCTCTTCTGACATCTTCACCAGACTATATATAATATATATATATATATAATAGATGCACTTTTAAGTGGCACTGTGCTTTACCGCAGCTTAACGACACAAGCATGGAATGGGAAAAGAGGCGCCTTATCGTAGGGTGCAAATAGGGCTGAAAAAAGTTTTTTCCTTCCTCTCTCTCTCTGGGCAATTTTATTTTCTTAGCAGTTTGCAATTTTGAAAGCATCTTTAAGCTTCTGATGTGCATAATTTTGATATAATACAAGTATTGGTTTATAGTTACTAATAAATTTGTATTTCTCATAAAGTAAAGATAAAAAGAGTTGAATGTTTAAGCTTTATAAATGAAATCAACACAACAAAAGTTTAGAAAATGATATTTGCTTTTATTCCTGCCTTGCTATAGAAAGGGTCCAAATTATGTTAGAATGTTGAGGAATGTTATATATTTTTTGTAATGGTGTTAAATCATGTTGAAACAAGTTTTTTTTTTTTTTACATTTTGGTAATTCTCACATTGTTATCGGTCTAGTTTTGGTTCTTTGAGTTCTCTTTCATGAACTATGTTTAGTTCCAGTGTCCTTGGTTTCGGATTAGTCCCACCTGTTAATTTTTCCCCTCTTTCTTTGTCCTGTGTATTTATACCCCCTGTTTGGTTCTATTCTTAGTCTGTTCTACTTGTTAGGTTGGTTAGTGTTGGTCCTGGATTTCTCTTGTTTCTAGTTCCAGACTGTATTATTTTTGTTTAATAAATATATGCTGCTTGCCAATAGATCCTCACCTCAACTCTCACCTACTCCTCCAAGCAACAGAGACGATTTAAACTGTAAATGACTTATGTTACATAAGTTTATCAAATAGTTCTAAAATTCCAAAAACATAGGATTTGTGCTTTTTTATTCTTTTTGTGAAAAGTGGTACTTTTTGGAGTTGATTCTGCCATGGCTCTATATCGTATAAGCCACAAATATTACTCTATCAATTTGATTTCTGGATGTGCAGAGTTAATGAGTAGCTGATTATTTTGATTGCTGATATTTTCAATGCTGATATTATGTTCACATGCAGTTATTTTCACCAATCTTCATTATTTATCTACACTGGGCGATGTCTACAAAATTGGCATCGGACGATGTCTGGGGGGGGGGGGGGGGGGTACGGAAAACAAATAACGTTTACTAACGGTTGCCTGTTAAAGTACAGTACTTAAAATTTCACTTACCACATAGACAGAGTTAGGAGAGATGACTGAGGACGATGGAGAATGATTTGCAGATTCTGAGCACCACTGACAAACATCTAATCTTGTAAAACGTGTGGTAAGTACTGCCGCTCCATAGTATAAACAGAGTAAGTTACGTGCGATCCCGGATCTCGAAAGTTAAAGTGAAACTAAAAAGCGATCGTGCATTCAAAAGCAGTTTCAATGCCAGGCATAATAGCGTCTCCCTGATACCCACAATATACAGTATAATTACCCGATGATAAAACTGTGAGAGAAAGTATTGAAATACATATTTTCCTCCCATCTCGTATTTATTCCCTTTAGGGGTTCCGTAGTACACATAATTTTCTTTCCGAACACAGTATTGGGATGCGGTGAACTGCGGGGGGAGAGTGGAATCACGATGCCGGCTTAACATCGTGATATCCATCAGCCATCGGCGATGGACGATGGGATCGTCTATCGGCCCAACCCTAATCTACACTTCATTATTTGTATACACTCACATTTCCCATACACTCTTTCACACTAACAAGTGCGCAATTTATTTGTATGTGGTGCAAAACTCATCTGTTGAGTGTCTGTGGTGAAAGGTGTGCACTGCTACTGCTAGGGGTCTCCACTGGTTGATATGACAGCTCTGCCGAATTCACAAGAGACAACTGGACCCCAACATGATGCAGTCTCAGCCACATTCTATGTCTGCTGTTCCCTCACTTTCTTTTTCATTTATTCCACTTACAGATGTCTCTTCGATCTGTATTTCTCACTCCCATCATCCTCTCTGCTTCCGCATTCATTTTTCATCGCACTGTCTGTACTCGCTTTTTTGTTCTCGATGAGATATTGAAATCCATGCATTCCAGAGCTTCCTGTCTCTGTGAATATGAGAGCCTGTGCACATCTCTCCTGGTTTGCGAGCTGTCGTCTGTTCTGTAGGTGAACACGCTGCACCTGCAGAACCCAAATGCATTTCCAGTGTTCAGCTGTTGAGTCACGAAGGGAAGCTCTATATCGGGCTCAGAAGCAGACGTGCTCACACACTTCCCACTGTGGACATTATGCCAAACAACTGTGCTTTCCAAAAACAAAAATATTTTTCTTCAGGGAAAAATCTGTATTTTTGTGTTGTTTTCCAGTATCACAAGATAAATATAATTGATTGTAAGATAGTAAGACAGATATTCAGCATAGTTGGCTAAATTAAGCATAAGCTTAGTTATTTGATATACAATATCAAATAAAATGCAAGAAGGGTCACACTAGACACTAAAATTTCTTCGGGCATTGCAACGGTTATATATCACACTTGGCAGCATCTTTTTAAAAACAAATTCAACATATAACAAATAATAATACAAAATAATAATAATAATATATAGTCTACTCTACAAATTCACAAGTTCACCAAACTTGAAAAATTCAGTGAAATGTGAATTGCAAGTGTAGTGTGAGCTTATCTTAAAAAGAAAACAAGTTTTTGTAGATGTGATAATAAAAATAATTAAAATGAATAATGTACTCATGAAAAGAAGTCCTAATATCTTCTTAATACATAATTATTATTATTATTTTTTTTTTGTTGTTGCTTTAATTCAAGACAAGAAAAGCAAAATTATCAGGGATTTTTAGAAAAATATAAAATATTGTAGTTTTAGGATTAAGATGATGTGGCATATAAAATACAGGACGATATGCCATAGGGAAGCCTTTTTTAATGTGTTCAAATATTATATGATGTAGCTGCATTAACAACATATTGAAAATACATGGTCAAGCCAGTTGGCCTAAACCTTCACATAATGACAAAAAGCAGTTGAATTTAAGTTGAATTGTAAGAATGAGAATCAGACTCTCCTTGATGTGAGCATATGCACATTTAAAATCTTACTAAAGGCATAAACTATATGACCAAATGTACATGAACACCCTGTAAATGAATGGTTTTTGAAAATTTAAGCTACATAAAGCTACATATAAAATTAAGCATACAGTCATGCAGTCTCCTTAGACAAACTTTTTAATACCCTTTCTGTTTCAGCATGACATGTCTCACAATGTGAGATTCATAAAGAAATAATTCCCTGAATCTGGTGTGGAAGAACTTGACAGACCTGCACAAATCCCAGAAACCCACTAAACACTTTCAAGATGAATTGGCATGCCAAATGAGAGTCAAACCCCATGACCCAACATGAGTACATTACCTCACTTTAGCTCTTGTGTCTCAATGGCAGGAGATGCCCACAACCTTTCCAGAAGAGTTAGGGTTGTCTTAGTAGCAATGGGAGGGCCAACTCCTTATTAATGCCCATTAATGACTGTAAAAATGAAATATTTTTACTTGCAACTTTTGGCCATGGAGTGTATAAACATTTTACAAAAGAAAAAAATTGTTGACACAGAATGCAGTTCATTGGAAGATTCCAGATAGAATTAAATGTCTCATGGTCATTTCTGTGTTTCAGGTCATCATTGACGTGCCCTCATTGCCTTAAACAGAGCAACACCTTTGACCCTTTCCTGTGTATTTCACTTCCAATCCCACTGCGACAGACTAGGTATGTTACTGTGTCTTCTGTCTCTATTTCTTTGGAATCTATTAGGACTGTTTGTCTTTATATTTATTTTTATGTGTGTTTCATTATATGCTTGTCTGTGTACCTTTGCTATTGTGTGTTTAAGTTTGTTTGTGTTCTTAGCCACCCAGAAATACTGCATGTGATGAATGATCAAGTTCACAGCTCTTAACAGGACATTGTCACAGTTTTCTTAACTTGTCAGCAAAATCTCTCCAGTGAGACTTGTCAACCTGTCAGAAAGACCGATAATAGAATGAGAGAAATATATAGAGAGAACTATGGCTCATCATGAATGCTTGTACCAGTAATACTGTCTGAAACACACAGATTCCCCTGCATGCTCATCTCTGAATCACTAACCTCCAGTTTTCACATTCATTTTATTGAAAGTGGAATATTTAGCAGCACTGAAAGCATAGGGGGCCAAATTTGAAGGTCGTCAGTAAAAGTCAGTGAGTGCTAGTTTTAGTGCTAAAACCTACCACACTTATTGTTATGAATTATTACAAAGACATCAAATTAGATTAGACAAATGCCATGGACCGACAGAAACAATTCTGCCAGCAGACTAGCACTGCTTGCATATGAGCTGAACTCCTGGGCAAGACTTTAGGGAGCCAATCAGATGTCCTCAGCCTACAGTTCACAAGTGCTGCTGGTCATCCTCTGCCAACAGAGAGACCAAAAACAATAAATAAGATCTTTCTTTCATTGAGATGTTGGCTGAAACTCATCAAAATTTTCAAGAACTACATTCTTATTAAAGAAATCATTCTCATTTTTAGTAAAATAAATGAATTCTCATTATTGTAATACAATCTGTACACAATATTTTTTAATTAAACTAGAAAAAAAGATTTTTTTTGTTCATTTTTGCACAAGCGATACTGCTATGTTGTATACTTACAATTGTATTTTACAAATATAGGCTACTTCACAATTTCAAGGATTAGTTCACCCAAAAAGGTAAATAGTTATTACTGAATATTTGAGCCAGATGTAGCCAGATTAAACTTGAGAAGCAGTTAAGTACAAATCATTCAATCCAGTTCTGTGAAGTGGATCAGCCAATTTATTACAATGATCTGATTAAAAAGAATGGTTCTTTCACAAATCAGATATCACTATTTCTATCATCACTTCTCATCTCTCATTAATGCACTGCAGTCTATTCCTCACAGAAAATCATTGTATTGCTTTAGAAAACTTAAAATATCAACCCAGGCTCTTTGGAAAAACATGCCACTGGCGACATTTCTGCAAAATGGTGTTACATTGCTCTTGCATGTTTCACAACACTGAAATGTCCAATGGGTGGTCCTTAAAGGGGTCATGACATGTTTCTTTTTTATTTTGTTCCCTGAGGTGCAATTATAATATTACTTATGTTTTTTGGATGAAAAACATTAAAATTTGAGTGATTTATGACCTTTTTCCACCCTGTTTCTCATCCTCTGACTGAACAGTAGGTTTTGGGGTGTTTTCCCTTTAAAGGTGGGGTAACTGATTTCTGGTAGCCAATGTTGACATTTCAAATCCCCAAAGCAAACACGCCCTTACCCCAAAAGGGTCTTGCCCCTATATTGATAGCTCCGCCCCACATATACGTGCGCAACAATTAGTTCTGTGAAACAAAGCAAAACCAATGTTACACCGTGTCTACACCGGATGCGAGCAGCGCGACAAAATACTGTAGAACTCATTATAATCAGTGATGCTGTCTACACCACAGATATATATACATATCTATGGTCTACTCTGGATGCGGCACGACACGACAAATCCCCGACAGAAAACTGCTGCTGCGTTCTATTCATGACGTATTTACACAAATTTCAAATGATTTTCAACGGTCGCTTTGTCGCGTCCAGTGTAGACAGACTTTAGCTTGTGTAGACACGGTTTTACTCCCCTATCGAGAAGAAACAAAGAAACAAAACTTTCAGTGCGTCACGTCATCAACTGCTGAATTTAAATCCGCTTTCGCGCTCCGGCTGGCGCAGAGCCAGATCGGACGTGCTGAGCGCTTGTCATACTATCACAAATATTCATTGTTTTCAACCATATAAT
>NW_015505931.1:81021-88007 GCF_001515645.1 Sinocyclocheilus grahami
CCTTTCTGTTTCAGCATGACATGTCTCACAATGTGAGATTCATAAAGAAATAATTCCCTGAATCTGGTGTGGAAGAACTTGACAGACCTGCACAAATCCCAGAAACCCACTAAACACTTTCAAGATGAATTGGCATGCCAAATGAGAGTCAAACCCCATGACCCAACATGAGTACATTACCTCACTTTAGCTCTTGTGTCTCAATGGCAGGAGATGCCCACAACCTTTCCAGAAGAGTTAGGGTTGTCTTAGTAGCAATGGGAGGGCCAACTCCTTATTAATGCCCATTAATGACTGTAAAAATGAAATATTTTTACTTGCAACTTTTGGCCATGGAGTGTATAAACATTTTACAAAAGAAAAAAATTGTTGACACAGAATGCAGTTCATTGGAAGATTCCAGATAGAATTAAATGTCTCATGGTCATTTCTGTGTTTCAGGTCATCATTGACGTGCCCTCATTGCCTTAAACAGAGCAACACCTTTGACCCTTTCCTGTGTATTTCACTTCCAATCCCACTGCGACAGACTAGGTATGTTACTGTGTCTTCTGTCTCTATTTCTTTGGAATCTATTAGGACTGTTTGTCTTTATATTTATTTTTATGTGTGTTTCATTATATGCTTGTCTGTGTACCTTTGCTATTGTGTGTTTAAGTTTGTTTGTGTTCTTAGCCACCCAGAAATACTGCATGTGATGAATGATCAAGTTCACAGCTCTTAACAGGACATTGTCACAGTTTTCTTAACTTGTCAGCAAAATCTCTCCAGTGAGACTTGTCAACCTGTCAGAAAGACCGATAATAGAATGAGAGAAATATATAGAGAGAACTATGGCTCATCATGAATGCTTGTACCAGTAATACTGTCTGAAACACACAGATTCCCCTGCATGCTCATCTCTGAATCACTAACCTCCAGTTTTCACATTCATTTTATTGAAAGTGGAATATTTAGCAGCACTGAAAGCATAGGGGGCCAAATTTGAAGGTCGTCAGTAAAAGTCAGTGAGTGCTAGTTTTAGTGCTAAAACCTACCACACTTATTGTTATGAATTATTACAAAGACATCAAATTAGATTAGACAAATGCCATGGACCGACAGAAACAATTCTGCCAGCAGACTAGCACTGCTTGCATATGAGCTGAACTCCTGGGCAAGACTTTAGGGAGCCAATCAGATGTCCTCAGCCTACAGTTCACAAGTGCTGCTGGTCATCCTCTGCCAACAGAGAGACCAAAAACAATAAATAAGATCTTTCTTTCATTGAGATGTTGGCTGAAACTCATCAAAATTTTCAAGAACTACATTCTTATTAAAGAAATCATTCTCATTTTTAGTAAAATAAATGAATTCTCATTATTGTAATACAATCTGTACACAATATTTTTTAATTAAACTAGAAAAAAAGATTTTTTTTGTTCATTTTTGCACAAGCGATACTGCTATGTTGTATACTTACAATTGTATTTTACAAATATAGGCTACTTCACAATTTCAAGGATTAGTTCACCCAAAAAGGTAAATAGTTATTACTGAATATTTGAGCCAGATGTAGCCAGATTAAACTTGAGAAGCAGTTAAGTACAAATCATTCAATCCAGTTCTGTGAAGTGGATCAGCCAATTTATTACATTGATTAAAATGATCTGATTAAAAAGAATGGTTCTTTCACAAATCAGATATCACTATTTCTATCATCACTTCTCATCTCTCATTAATGCACTGCAGTCTATTCCTCACAGAAAATCATTGTATTGCTTTAGAAAACTTAAAATATCAACCCAGGCTCTTTGGAAAAACATGCCACTGGCGACATTTCTGCAAAATGGTGTTACATTGCTCTTGCATGTTTCACAACACTGAAATGTCCAATGGGTGGTCCTTAAAGGGGTCATGACATGTTTCTTTTTTATTTTGTTCCCTGAGGTGCAATTATAATATTACTTATGTTTTTTGGATGAAAAACATTAAAATTTGAGTGATTTATGACCTTTTTCCACCCTGTTTCTCATCCTCTGACTGAACAGTAGGTTTTGGGGTGTTTTCCCTTTAAAGGTGGGGTAACTGATTTCTGGTAGCCAATGTTGACATTTCAAATCCCCAAAGCAAACACGCCCTTACCCCAAAAGGGTCTTGCCCCTATATTGATAGCTCCGCCCCACATATACGTGCGCAACAATTAGTTCTGTGAAACAAAGCAAAACCAATGTTACACCGTGTCTACACCGGATGCGAGCAGCGCGACAAAATACTGTAGAACTCATTATAATCAGTGATGCTGTCTACACCACAGATATATATACATATCTATGGTCTACTCTGGATGCGGCACGACACGACAAATCCCCGACAGAAAACTGCTGCTGCGTTCTATTCATGACGTATTTACACAAATTTCAAATGATTTTCAACGGTCGCTTTGTCGCGTCCAGTGTAGACAGACTTTAGCTTGTGTAGACACGGTTTTACTCCCCTATCGAGAAGAAACAAAGAAACAAAACTTTCAGTGCGTCACGTCATCAACTGCTGAATTTAAATCCGCTTTCGCGCTCCGGCTGGCGCAGAGCCAGATCGGACGTGCTGAGCGCTTGTCATACTATCACAAATATTCATGGTTTTCAACCATATAATACTTATTTTAGGTTTCAGACATTTAAATGCACATAAGTACTAGCAAAACCATAGATTTACAGCTTGTAAAATGCACGCTGATGTTTATGGAAACGGCAATAATGATCCTTACAAATATAATCTGACGACATGTTTTTATTGATATCATATACAGATTGTGTAGGTAACTATAAAGTTTACTCTGCTCTTCTCCCAGTTTACCGGAGACCTACTTTAACGTGTTTCGGGAGGAGAAGATGAATTTGCGTGTTGTAAATCCCACAGCTGAGATTCAGTGTGAACTAACATGGCGGCACAGATAGATCAACTAACACGGTCGATATAAATGTGTTTAAACTACCAAACAGATTTAATTGCTCATATTTCAGAATCGGAATATCAGATATTTCATAATACAGTGAGCATGTTTATGAATATTTTGAATAAAACAGGAAAAACGAAATAAAAGCGATCCATGTGTCACACAGATCTATTGTGGCTGTGCTGTGTCACATGACAAGCATGACGCGTCGCCATGGAAACAATAAGGCGATACATTTTAAAATAACGGTCGCCTAAAAAAACTCACGCTGGGGGCTCAGCTAGAATATTTTAAACTCGCGCGCGAAAGGGTTAAGTTCTCAATACGGCCGGGAAGTAAGAAAACACATTCAAATGTATTCTCAATCGTAAGCCTTCTTTTGTTCCGCAGACGTTTTCCTCTTTTGTTTTTTACCCCCCTCCATCTCTATCTTTCTGTCGTCGCTTGGCTCGGATAATGTCCGTCATGTGAACTGAGCGCTCTCTCCTCTGCATCATAAGTAGACACACCCCTTACTGCTGATTGGCTACAAGTTTGTTTTGGTACTCGGCCCGACTCAGTTTTCTAAAGCGTTTTTGAAAAAATACATACCCCACCTTTAAGAGGTCAGTGTAACATCCATTAAAAAATAGTTTTTACATGAAATACGTTACTTACAGTTTGTGGTGTCGTTGTTGGGTCCAGAACAGTTGGCACAGCCTGATCTTTGAGCAAAAGTATTTTGGCAAAGCCTGCATCATACTGCGATTTGTTCTCAATACAGTGAACTGTGAAATGTACTGAATTAGCACTGACGTGACTTGATCTGAATCCATTTTTCTCTGGCGTCAGGATCTTTCGGCAGCGTATACAAATATGTTGGTTTTCCACAGCCAGAAATGGCACATCATCTGCCTGGCATCGCAGTCTTATTGTAAACAACTACTCCTTCAGACCCACTCGCTGCACGTCAACTGAACACCTGTGGGTGTGACAACAATGCGATGATGCAAAAATAGGCGTAGTTGTCTTGCTCTGGAGGCGGTCATATGCAAACGACTGTGCCCCGGTGACGTCACCTTGTCCCTCTGATCCAATACAAGCCATTTTCTGAGGGTTATTGCATAAATACTTTTTTATTTATGATGAGGACATTTTAAGTTATGAAACTTGCAGGATGTATTGAGCATACAAAGACCTCTTCTATGTCAAAAGATCAAGGGAAAGTTGGTTTCTCGTGTCATGACCCCTTTAAAGTGCTTTCAGTTTTGTCCGAAACAGATGAACATGAACATCTGGCAGTATTTTAATAATAAAATACATAATAAAACATAAGTTGGTTGTTGTACATTTTGTGGCAGTTCAGAAATTACCTGGCCTTTGAGGGGCACTAAAAGGTTAATGCTCATTCACGTTTGAAAATAATGTAACACCTACACTAAATCTGCCCTAAACCTAAACTGAACAAAGTCCTCCTGTAGCGAATCGATGCGTTTTTGTAAGAAAAATAACCATATTTAAAATGTAATAATCAATTTAATCTAGCTTGCGCTCACTGTTGTAAACGGAAACAGCTCCGGGAGGATGATGTATGAGGTCGTTTTTTTTAAATATAACTCCGACTGGATTCGTCTGAAAAAAGAAAGTCATATACACCTAGGATGACTTGAGGGTGAGTAATTTATGGACTAATTTTCATTTTTGGGTGAACTAACCCTTTAAAGCTCTTTTATCATGACTTGTTTTTCACTGAAGCCTGAGCACTTCACATCGCAAGTGCAGTGGTGTCTGTACCAGGTGAGCTACTGAGCAAGTTTACTATGTCAGAAAAATGAGACATATGGAGCTAGTTATATGATGGAAACCTCAAAATGTATTAGTTTACAAATCATGCACAGTAAAAGTGTTTTGAGGCCATAAAAGTCATTGAGTTTTACTGCCACTAGTGTTCTTTTCAGCTGAAAACTGTGGCTGCATTAAGAAGTAAAAATTAAACGAATTAAATTAATCTTATTGTTTCTAAAATAGGCTTCAAATATGAGTTTTTTTTATTATTATTTCCTTTTTTTTGATTTTGGGGTGAAACATGAACTGGACATTTCTTTTTGTCAGATTCTCACCCTATTAGTGCATTCAATTTTGACATTAATGGATATTATATGTGATTAAGCTCATGTCTGCACAGACATTTGGCATGCAGTAGACTACTTTTCAGAGTAATTGTACGCAAAAATGTCTTTTCAAGAAGTAACACATCCAACCTGCATTTTAGCACACCCAAATGCATTCTGAAAACACAGAATAAGCTCAGTCTGATTGACTCCACATATATGAACCCCTGTCACATGACTCTCACCTCTGCGTGCCACCAGAGATAAAATCTAAAAGGCTTCAGTTGTCTTCTCTCTGGTCCACTCGAGTGAGAGTGTGGTTTTGTATAAATGAGTGCTTTTGTTGCATCCAGCATTTCACATATGGCTTTCAATAATGCAGCAGAGAGGCATCTGAAAGTCCATCCAAGTCTTTAGAGCCACAACTGCAGCTGCAGTGAAAAATGTGGCTTCATTGAAACCATCAGCTGCTGTGCGACTGGCTTGTGTGAGGCCATTTCCAACCAAACAAATGCAGCAGGAAACAGATCAGCTCTCGTTTCTAATGTGCTAAGCACCCTCAAACGAAATCAAAAGCACCCTCAGTTAAAGCTGTATTAATGTCATTTTATTGAATATTTGGCAAACTATCCAGTGCGTTATGGTTTGCGCTCTGGAGATCGATTTCTATGTCAATGTGTATTTGCAGCATTGAGCATTGTAGCCAATCCCAGACATATCTGTTGATTTCTTAAATCAGAGGCGTTTAAGTTAGAATCCACTCACCGCTGAAATCGCCAGAGTTTTTGTTCTGGTATTGTGTTCAGCACGAATCATCTCATTATAACAAAGTGTTGATGCATTGTCTCTTTATTGAGAATAACGTATCTTTGTGAGATCTCGATGAACTGAGATGAATGACAGCTTTTTAGTGACTCTTTGCACCATAGCAACGGATGCCAATATATATATATATAGAGAGAGAGAGAGAGAGAGAGAGGGTACAACGAGGATAAAGGCGCACCGGGGTAAAGGCACCTTTGATATTATTTTCATCTAAACCACTAGATGGAGCAAAAACGTGGCGTAGCACTTTCCAAAACATTCGCTTTTCAAGATGCACGTGTATAATTGTCTGATCCTTGACGCGATTGCGCGCAGCAGCGCAAAGTTGATTCTGTGCTTACTTGAGCTAATATTTTATGTTTTTTTAAATGTTTAGCAAATCGCTAAAATTAATGCATATATTTTGAGACAAAGGTCTTCAGGATTTTCAAGATAATTTTTAAGATAATTAAAGCAACAGTTTTTAAATAACGAAAGAATATGTAAAAGTATGGCATTTGGGGTAAAAAAGCGCCCCTGCTGTTGGGGCTAAAGGCGCACAGTAATTAACATGATAATTAATAGATGGCTGACTTTTCCATTTGCTGACATGGCTTGGTTAGATTCAGATGGTAAATATCATATATTATGTTGGGTGTCCATATTAGAGATAATCACCATGTTTAAAATGAAACCATCATATTTAAAAACATGATATTAATCATATCATATAATAAAATATAATTTGTTGTTACTACTGTAAATATATATTCAATTATTTTTGGATCTCCTTCAATACTTTCAGAATATTTACTTATTAAAATGATTTTGTTTCTGTATTTTAAAATATATTTTTATATTAACATATTTTAATGACTATATATTTATTGAACAAAAATGTATTCTTTTATTTTTCAAAATAAGCAGAAAATAGTACAAACTTTGCTAAAGTTATTGTTTTTAACAAGTATTAGCTTAGACATTATTTAAAAAACATTATTTTAGCTGAAGTATTTGTATCAATACTGTGTGCCTTTTATCCCATGCTGGTGAGCCTTTTACCCCATTTACACTCTTATACATTTATAAGATTTTTAAACAAAATAAACAACTTGAATGATTTATTTTCACACAAAATACGTTGCTCCGTTGCTCCG
>NW_015505931.1:91805-94543 GCF_001515645.1 Sinocyclocheilus grahami
ATTTTGTTTCTGTATTTTAAAATATATTTTTATATTAACATTTTAATACTTTATATTTAATACTTAATACAGTAATATTTATTGAAAAAAAACATTTATTTTTCAAAATAGCCAGAAAATAGTACAAACTTTGCTAAAGTGATTGTTTTGAACAAGTATTAACTTAGACATTATTTAAAAAACATTATTTTAGCTGAAGTATTTGTATCAATACTGTGTGCCTTTTATCCCATGCTGGTGAGCCTTTTACCCCATGTGTTACACTCTTGCCACCTCATACATTTATAAGATTTTTAAACAAAATAAACAACTTGAATGATTTATTTTCACACAAAATACGTTGCTCCGTTAATGTTCAATACAACGTATATATTTTTTCTGCAATTATAAATTTTAGGCGCAGTGAATAGCAAATGTTTTCTTAAGGTGGGCCTTTAGCCCCGTTGTACTATATATATATATATATATATATATATATATATATATAGTTACAGCACCCTCACTAATTTAAGAAGCACCCTCAGTGATTTGATTCTGGAGCCGGGCCTGCTAATGTGTACCTACAAGCTGCGTGTGTGTGTGTGACAGTGTTACAGTCCAGACATGCTGATTTATATCAACTGATTTTGATTTGTTACTCACTCTCTCACACATTCTTTCATATACAGTATTGGTAAATAAGCAAAGCAATATGACAGAAGAGGATGTGTTACAGTGGCTTTAACCATGGTTAAATAGATGGTCTAATTCTGGCATCATTTCATCACTAAATCTATGTCATTCTAAACCTGTATTGCTTTCTTACTTCAGTGGAACACAAAAGAAGATATTTTTAAGAACTTTGAGAACCAAACAACATTGGAGTCCATTGACTTCCATTGATCGGGGGAAAAAAACAAAACTTTTCTTCTATGTTCCACAAAAGAAAGTTAGCAATGCTGTTTTGGAATGACTTTACAGTGAGTAAATATTGATAATATTTTCATTTTTGAGTGAACTATTTTATGTTGTAGAATAAAATGTGACAATATCTTGAGCTTGTGTTAACTACAGACCTTATTTCAAGCATTTAAACAAAAACGCATTTAAAAAACACATTGACTACAGAATTAAGGAACCTGAAGTGCTAAAATGCTAACTCGTTCCGGGTTTTGGCCAACAAAAATGCATCATCCCTGCAGCTCTCAATCCCGCATAGATTTGATCGTTACCTATGCACAAGTGCTAAGTTGTGGGTTCCCTCTGGAATTTCTAATGGGTTTTTAGAATGGTGGTTTTCAATTTATGAGTAAACATTTATGAGTGGTTACCATTACTTTAAAGAGTATTTCCCATTTTTACTCATAAATCAAAAACCTGCTGTGGTAAAAACATGTAGGAAGCCATAGTGAATTAGCTGAATTGGCCCACAAATTGATGTCATGACTGAACAGCTGCATTCTATGATGTGATAAATATGAATGTTTTTGTATGTTTAGGGCCCTGAATGTGATTCTGGTGTTCAACACTGAAGGTCAGCGGTTTCTGAGAGTAGGGTTGGCTGTGCCTCTGTTTGGGTCTGTCTCAACACTCAAGGCCATGGTAGCAGAGAAGGGCAAGATCTCTCCAGACCAGGTGAGACCTGCTTTCTGTCATACTGTTTTGTCTCTCTTTCTCATCTTTTCCTGTTCCTGAATGAAACTGTGTGCAATACACACTCACACCAATAGTTTATTATAAAATATTGTATTGTACTGCACACGCAAACACCTTACATAGTCTTGCCAAAGAAGAAATCTACTTGCATGCATCTTCAAGGTTCACAGACAGTAATAGCCTGTATCTCTATTCATACTCCATTAAACCTTCTCTGAACACACACCATCTGTTGGTTAATGGAAACTTCCCAGACTTGCTCAGCCAGGGTTTAAGGTGTTATTGTGCTGCAAGATACACATTTTTGAAACCCAGTGCACACTGTTTGGCTTTTGTTGGGTTCAGCATTCCACATATCATGGCTTTTAGTAATGACGATTTTACCATGATTTTTCAGATACAGTAGATTAAAGTGATAGTTAAAAAAAAATTTCTGTTCAACTTCAGAATGGCATCTTCAGAAACGTCAGACTTTATTGATTCTCGCACATTAAGCATGTACATCACTTGTCAATGAGGACGTCAGGACATTATAAACTGTTTATATTTCTTTTATATATAACTGTTTATAAGCCTGATCATATTTCTCTCATTCACACCAACAACTGTTTATTATTATTATTATTATTATTATTGTGGGGTGACAGTCATTTTGGTAAAATAAATAGAGCCTTTTTAGTGCATTATAGCAATAATGCACTCAAAATTAAAGTGTATAACTTATGTACACTAACCAATTTTCCATAATGCAATGTGCACATTCACATTCTATGCCTGACAAGGCAGTTTCATTTATAGCACATTTCATACACTATGACAATTTAGTGGTTTTTACATATACAGGATGAAGAGAAAGAAAATTAAACTGAGGAAGTTTATTTTTATATTTACATTTATTAATTTGGCAGACGCTTTTATCCAAAGCGACTTACAGTTGAGGAATACAAGCAATGTATCATAAAATGGCAATAAACTCGAGAAGTGCCCGTTATACAAGGATTCAGTCATCGTTCAAAATAGTAAAAGCTAGGACAGGGCGTGATAAAGGATAAAAAGAGAATAGAAAAAGTGAAGGCATATATATATATATATATATATATATA